>NC_083596.1:32033713-32146213 GCF_027579695.1 Neoarius graeffei
CTGTGTGTAACTCTCTTGCGCCACCAACGGCTCAAAGTCTCGTGTAAATTTCCCATTCATTTCTATGGAGTTTTTGGAAAACTTCTAACGTCCCCCTCTGCGTCTCCTTAGCAACGACTTAATGTCGGGAAATTTTGCACACTGTTTCGTCAGACACTCAAGGTTCGTCTCAGCAAGTTTCAAGTCACTGCATTAAACTGTCTAGCGCCACCAACTGCTCAAACTCGATGGTCCAGGTCGCCGGTACGTTTCCGCTTATAACTTTTGAACCGTTGGTCCGATTTTCGAAAACTTGGTTTCCATGGACTCAGTAGGCCAGCACGAATCCAGGGCACCCTTTGACAAAATTTTTCACCCTGGAAAGTTTTCCCGCAATTTTGCATTTTGTGAAAATCACTTAAAATGCTTCTCATCCCTCAATTTTTGACCCATTTTTCCCAAATTTGGTAAATTGCACCAATGTACACAGCTGCACAATAATTTTACCCAGTGTTCAGAATTTCATTAACGTGGGGCCGTGGCGGCCAATCAAAATTGCGCCCGCATCTCTAGGTCGCTGGTACATTTCTGCTTGTAACTTTTGAACCGTTGGTCCGATTTTCAAAAACTTGGTATCTCTGGAATCCCTGACCCGTGCCGAGTCCATAGCACCCTTTGATGTCATTTTCAACCATGAAACATTTGCCGCCATTTTGAGTTATGCAAAAATCAGTCTTTCTGCTTCTCCTCCCTCAATTTTTAACCACTTTCACCCAAACTTGGTCAATGGCTTCTGGGGGCTAATCTGCATAATAGACTTGCCCGGTGTTTGCGATTTCAGGACCGTTTGGCCGTGGTAGCCAATCAAAATTGGCCGCGCAGATGCGGATCAGGAAGTTTGCTCATATCTCGGCCGCCCTTTGGCGTACCTTAACGAAACTTCGTGGCTTTATGCCTCCCCCGTTCACAAAGGCCAGCAAAAAAATTGGGACAAACTGGCCACTAGGGGGCGCTATATGTAGGGCGCGAAAAAATCACCCGAAATATCCCATTCATTTCTATGGGTTCCGTACACATTTTTGATTGCGAATAACTCATTAACCGTTCATCGCATACGGGCAAGCAATATATCAAAACGTGCGGCTCGATCGGACTCGGTGTGCTCTTGCTTTGTTCATTATTCTGTGAAACTCTCTAGCGCCACCAACGGCTCAAAGTCTCAGGTAAATTTCCCATTCATTTCTATGGAGTTTTTAGATTCCTCCACACTCCGCCCTCTTCGCCTCCATAGCAACCCCATAACGTCGTGAAATTTCGCACACCCTTTCTTCTCACTCTCAAGGTTCATCTCAGCAAGTTTCAGCTCACCACCTTAAACTCTCTAGCGCCACCAACATCTCACAGTCTCAGGTAAATTTCCCATTCGTTTCTATGGACTTCTTGGCAAACTAGCTGCCTCTTGGGTGGTGCTTTCACATAGAGGCCTGGCTACACGCACTGCATCACTCTCGCGATTTCCCGCAGGGGAATTGTCTAGTTATTATTCATCTTCCGTACAAGTTTTGATTGCGAATAACTCAATAACCGTTCATCGCACACAGGCAAGCTATATACCAAAGCGTGCGGCTCGGTCGGACTCTGTGTGCTATTACTTTGCCCGTTATTCTGTCAAAAACTCTAGCGCCACCAACGGCTCAAGTCCCAGGTACATTTCTGCTTGTAACTTTTCAACCGTTGGTCTGATTTTTGAAAACTTGGTATCCCTGGAATCCTTGGCCCAAGGCGAATCCAGCGCATCCTATGACGTTATCTTCCGCCCGCCTACTTTTCCCGCCATTTTGATTTTATTCTTATTCATCTTTCCTTGCTACTTTGGATTGCGTGTAACTCGGTGACCCTTCATCGCACCAGGTCACTCAATATATCAAAACGTGCAGCTCGATCGGACTTGGTGTGCTCTTGCTTTGTACGTTATTCTGTGCAACTCTCTAGCGCCACCAACGGCTCAAAGTCTCAGGTAAATTTCCCATTCATTTCTATGGGGTTTTTGGAAAAGTGCACACGCCCCCCCTCTGCGTCTCCATCATCGCACAAGGTCAATCAATACATCAAAATGTCCGGCTCGATCGGGCTTGGTGTGCTGTTGTTTTGTACGTTACTCTGTGCAACTCTCTAGCGCCACCAAAGGCTCAAAGTCTCAGGTAAATTTCCCATTCATTTCTATGGAGTTTTTGGAAATCTACACACGTCCCCCCTCTGCGTCTCCATGGCAACCCCTTAACGTCGTGAAATTTTGCACACTGTTTCTTCACACACTCAAGGTTTGTCTCAGCAAGTTTCAAGTCACTGCCTTTAACTCTCTAGCGCCACCAACTGCTCAAACTCGCGGGTGCAGGTCGCCGGTACGTTTCTGCTTGTAACTTTGGAACCGTTGGTCCGATTTTCGAAAACTTGGTATCCCTGGACTCCTTGGGTCAGGCCGAATCCAGCGCACCCTCTGACAAAGTTTTCAACACCGGAAAGTTTTCCCGCAATTTTGCATTTTGTGAAAATCACTTAAAATGCTTCTCCCCCCTCAATTTTTTTACCCATTTCTCCCAAACTTGGTTGATGGCACCTTTGGACTCAGCTGCACAAGTCAATTACCCGCTGTTCAGGATTTCGTAAGCGTGGGGCCGTGGCGGCCAATCAAAGTTGCACCCACAGCTCTAAGTCGCTGGTTCATTTCTGTTTGTAACTTTTGAACCGTTGGTCCAATTTTCAATACCTGGGTATCGCTGGAATCATTGGCCGTTGCCGATTCCAGCGGACCCTATGTCATCATTTTCAACCCTGAAAGTTTTCCCGCCATTTTGAGTTATGTGCAAATCAATCATGCTGCTTCTCCTCCCTCAATTTTTCACCCATTTCTCCCAAACTTGGTAGATGGCTTCTTGGGACGAAGCTGCACAAGACACTTGCCCGGTGTTTAGGGTTTCATGAGCGTTTGGCCGTGGCTGCCTATCAACCTTGGCCACGCAGACGCGTAACTGGCAGTGTGCTCGGCCGAGAGGCCGCCCTTTGGCGTACCTTTACGAAACTTGGTGGCACTATGCCTCACCCCTCCACAGAGGCCCACGAAAACATTGGGACAAGTTGACCGCTAGGGGGCACTATAACTAGGGTCAATGACTTCTGCCTCTTATCTCATGCTGCCTTTTGGGTGGTCCTTTCACCTTGCCTCATATCTCATGCTGCCTTTGGGGTGGTGCTTTCACCTAGAGGCATGGCTTCACGCACTGCATCACTCTCGCGATTTCCCGCAGGGGAATTGTCTAGTTAGGATGCAGTGCTGCAGCACAGCAACCTATGGGCTCCCCTAGGGGAGCCCATAGGTTGCAGTGCAAAGCACTGAAACTATTGTTCTTCTACGTGTTTCTTCTTATTATTATTAGGATGCAGTGCTGCAGCACAGCAAAGCACTGCAACTATTGTTCTTCTACGTATTTTTCTTCTTCTTCTTCTTAATCTTCTTATTCCTACGCAAATTTCAATTTCGAATAACTCAATAACTGTACGTCGCACACAGACAAACAATATATCAAAACGTGCGGCTCGATCGGACTCGCTATGCTATTACTTTTCTCTACAGAATAAGATTTTTTCGCGACGTAGTCGTGAAAAAATCGCCCAAAAAAACCCCATTCATTTCTATGGAATTAATTGAAAAAAAAAAGCACTTTTTCAAACATCCGCTGCTCTGGCATGCTTTCACCTAGAGACGTGATTCAAACTCTAAAACGTAAGAAAACTTCTCCTCTGTGGATCTGGCATTCAACTTTTCTGCTAGGTTCTACACTTTCGGATCAGTCCCGGCTCAAACACCATGTGGGTTCCAGGAGAAAATCCGGCTTTTGAATGGGTGTCTATTGCGTTACACACCAGTGAAGCTCGTTAACTTAGAGTGTAGACAGCTTGAAAAAAAAAGCTCAAACTTTCTCGCTTAAACTGTGTTTTCAGCCACAAATTTCACTCTACAGACATGATTTTCTCAAAAGTAGTAGTAAAACTTGTCCTGATTCACACAATGTGTCTACCTAAATGATAGGATTTGAGCAATTCCAGCGTTATGGACGTGACACTTGAACTCAAAATGCCAACAAATGACCCAGTGCATGTTTTATTGTCTCCCAGTATTTAAACAGGTGTTGCATATTTTAAACCTGTACCATACTGGAGAAGTGATAGAACAAGAACAAATCCTATAGTACATCTAGGGCATGCCAGAAAATGCCAATAAAAGATGCATTATGGATGTGACAGAAAAAGTATCACTTTTCTTGGGTGACTGTACATTTTTATCAAACTCTGTGAAATTGTAAACCTAATGTCGAAATGGAGATATGCATTTGATAGAGGGGTCCAAGGTGAATATTAAAAAATCTTTGTTTAAAATATTTTGTATTTCATGCAGAGTTTCGGAAGGAAAAGTCAGCGTTATGGATGTGACGAAATTCCGTTATGGATGTGACGCGTCTGAAATAGACATGGCATATGTTTAGAAAATCAGCAATTTAACCACCATAACCCTTTGAAAAACTCTCTAAATATCAGCTAAAACTATCAAAGTTCTTAAATAATATGTAGGATGGCTATTGTTTTGCTGTTTTGTGGATTTTAGCATACATTTCTGTGGCTTGTGGCAATAATATAGAATTGTACATGATCAAAGTTGATTTTAGCTTGGGTTTTACATTATAAGAAAGAAAGACTGACATATTAAGGCGAAGGGAACGATTCTTGTGACAAATTGGTTCAACTTATTCACATCTGTAAAATACAGGCCTAGGTGATATCTTTGGGAGTGGTTTTGATGAATTACATGTTGCTTTATTTTTGCATGGTGAGGTTGACATTTACATGGAATTGCCCATTTACAGTTTTTGAATGAGAAGCCTCAAACTGAGAAGAGGGCAGCCGACAGGCCTCATTGACTCCCATTATAAACGTGACAGAAAAGTCACTCATTTTTAACTTGCTCTAGTGTCCTCATTTTTAACACTACAGACAAAAAATTACATCAGTTTATTCAGGAGACCCTTCTAGCGCTCACTGTGAAAGAATTGTGTGAATAGCTGCTTTCGTTGTCGAGTTATTTGTCATTGTTCGAGGCCTGCTCCTTAGTAAAAAAAATAGCAGAAAACTCAAGACCTTGTGTGTCTTAGCTCATTGACACCCATTATAAACGTGACAGAAAAGTCACTCATTTTTAACTCGCTCTAGTGTCCTCATTTTTAACACTACAGACAAAAAATTACATCAGTTTATTCAGGAGACCCTTCTAGCGCTCACTGTGAAAGAATTTTGTGAATAGCTGCTTTCGTTGTCGAGTTATTTGTCGTTGTTCGAGGCCTGATCCTGAGCAAAAATCAGCCAAAAATTGACAAGATTTTGTGTCACTCTGTGCTTTCTCAGGCCCGTTGCCATGCCGACTGGGAGCAGTGCGGGGGGCTGCTGTCTCAAGCACACACACAATCATTGCATTGAAACATCATTGCAGGTCACGCATTCACGGCCAGCAAACATGCGTGACCGAATTGCTTCGCGCACTGCATCCTCTCACAATTTCCCCCGGGGAATTGTCTGGTCTAGTTTATTTATTTATTTTTTGGATGTTTGGTGGAATCCAGTGAACACACAGACAGTTAGGGATTGAGCTGTGGCCCTGGAGCTGTGCAGCATTGTTTGCTGCACAGCAGTTCTGCTTTTGTATTTGTATATTGTCTCACGCAATTTAAAACCATCTCCCCTCAGCAGAATTCACAAACTGGAGTTGTAAATGAAACTCTTTGTATGATTGGCTTGATGAATGAGACAGTGGATTGCTTGGAACCAGATTTTTTTCATTATAGATAAATTAATAAAACTCCTCAGTGATTAGGTTTTTTGGTATATCAATACTATTGCTGTATGTGTTTTACCTCACCGACTGTAGGGCGAAGAGCTATTGCCATCACACGCTGTCCATCTATCCACAGTTCATAAAAATTGCTACTCCTCTCAGAGTTTTCAATTGATTTTGATTCTGATTTTGTTTGGAAGCTCTAATCAGTCTGCACAAAAGTTACTCCCTGGTTTTGTGATTTCTTGTTAGCAAGTTGCTAATTAGGCCAATTAATGAACTTTCAGGAAAATCGCTATTCACTGAGTTTTCAATGGATTTTGATTCAGGTTGTTTTGTTTGGAAGATCTAATTGTTCTTATGAACAACTTGGCTAATTGTAAACGAGTTTGGTTTCTCATGGTATGGCTGTGTGAGCTACTGCGTCGCTGATGCTCTGGTTTATTTTTGTTTATTTTGTAGGGTGAGAGAAATAATGGGTTTGATGTCCTGTACCATAACATGAAACATGGCCAGATATCCAGCAAGGAGCTTGCAGACTTCATTCGAGAAAGGTAATTTTTACACACTCAGAGTACCAATCAAATGTTTGGGCAGACTGACTCATTCATAGGTTTTTCTGTATTTCAACAGTTTTCTACGTTTAGAACAATACTGAAGACATCAAAACTATAAAATGACACATGGAACATGTATGGAATTATGTGGGAAACAAAAAAGTATTAAAACAATGCTTCATATTTTAGATTTTTCAAAGTAACCACTGTTTACCTTGATGCTTTGCACACAGTTGACATTATCTTAACCAGCTTCATGAGGTAGTCACTTGAAATGCTTTTCAGTTAACAGGTGTGCCTTGTCAAACTTTGATTAGTGGAATTTCTTGCCTTCTTAATGCATTTGAGATAAACAGTAAATCGCCCTATTCAACAACTGAAATGACAGTCTGTCATTATTTTAAGATATGAAGCCTCTTTTAATGAATAAAAAAAGATTGAATTAGGTGTGTCCAGACTTTTGACTGGTACTGTGTGTGTGTGTGTGTGTGTGTGTGTGTGTATACAGTGCCCTCCACTATTATTGGTACCCCTTGTAAAGATCATTAAAAAGAGTTAATAAAATAAAATTACCTATGCACTTGGAAAACTAACTAAACTGAAAAAAAAAAACAAGCAAATTGAAAGATGCAATAAATATACAAACCTAATGAAAATTTCAAAACTACACTCTCTCTCTCACACACACACACACACACACACACACACACACACACACACACACTTGCAGTCACAGATTTACGTACATAGACATGAATTTCATCATGGAAAAAAAAAGGGCTTTCAGTAACTTTATCTGTTCTTTTTCTGTGGCGGAGTGATTGTACAACATGCATCATTAATAGGGGGGGGAAAGCCAAAATGAATGAAAAACTTGTCACCAAATTATTTTTTTTCCTCTATTAGATGAATGTTGTAAAATAATTTTACTACCGAAAAAGAACAGTTCAAAGAAATCATTGAAAGCCCAGTGTTGCCATGATATTTGTGTTCATGATGACATTCATAAGCTTTAATTGTACAGTTGACCAATAAGCAGTTTCATGGCCAGATAAGGCCCGTTTCCTCATTTTATGATAAGCTAATGAGAGAAAAGGTCTGGAGTTGATTCCAAGTGTTGAGTTTGCATTTGGCAGCTATTCACTGGAACTCTCAACATGTGGTCCAAAGAGGTGTCAATGCAAGTAAAGGACACCATCATAGTCTGGAAAAGCAAAAGGGACCTATAACAGAGATGGCAGAAACTTTAGGAGTGGCCAAATCTACAATTTGGTACATTCTTAAAAAGAAGGAATGCACTGGCAAGCTAAGCAACATCAAAAGGCCTGGAAGACTAGGGAAGACAAGTGAAATGGATGATCATAGAACTTTTTTTTTTTCCCTTTTTTGGAAAGAAAAACCCCTTCACAACATCACGCCGAGTCAAGAGCACTCTAGGCCCAACATTGTCGAAGTCTACAATCAAGAGATGTTCATGAATGTAAATACACATGTTTTACCTCAAGATGCAAATCACTAGTAACACTCAAGAACAAAAAGGCCAAATTAGACTTTGCTGGAAAGCCTGCCCAGTTGTAAAACAAGATTCTTTGGGCAGATGAAACAAAGAGTAACTTGTACTGGAATGAAGAAGAGAGTATGGAGAAGGAAAGGAAGGGCTCATGATCAAAGCACATCACACCATTTGTCAAACATGGTGGACATGGGCATGTATGGCTGTCACTGGTGTTGATTGATGTGACTGGTGAAGGAAGTAGCAGCATAAATTCTGAAGTGCATAGAGCTATATTTTCTGCTCAGATTCGGTCAAATGCTGCAAAACTGTTAGGTTGGCACTTAACAGTATAGGTGGATGACCCAAAACATACCGCAAACAAGCAGCAACTGAAAGCATCTGCAGTAAAGGCCTGGCAAAGCACCTCAAGGGAGGAAACTCCGCATTTGGAGATGTCCATGGGTTCCATATTTTAGGTGGTCACTGACTGCAAAAAAATTTGCATCAAAGTATCAAAAAAAGTCTCAGTCACATCTTATTTGCTTCATTTCAAATCTATTATGGGACAAAATCAAGAAAATTGTCACTCCATGATTATTGGAAACCTTTGTAAAGATTAGTAAAAAGGGTTATAAAAATCCACCTTTTGGTGCAGTAGCTTCATCTTGCACTGGAAAAATGAGAAAAATCCAGCCTTCAAATAAATTTATTCAGAGAAAAATAAGTCCCTCATCAAGAAGTAATTATTTTCAACAAAAACATGTGCCTCTATTATTGGCACCCCTGGAAATTATAGTGAACACACTGTAACTGAAGCATGTTTCCCATTGAAATTGTACATTGAGTTGATTGGAGTGTGTAGTGGAGTGGATTTCAAGCTGTAATCCATGGCTTCATGATTAACTGTGGTACAAAATATGAGGTGACATGGGCCCCATTCCCTTAATCCATCCATCAGCATAGGAAAGATGAGAGAGAACACAAACCAAATGAGGGAGAAGTGTGTTGACCTTAATAACTCGGAATCATTATTTATTAACAAAAAAAAGGTTACTTGCACAAAAATTCATGTTTCTGCTCTTAGAGCAAGAATAAAAAGTGGATACAAACTAGAACTGTTACAGACTTGCTTGGAAGAGGACTCAAGTTTATTTTGCCCCCACACTGAGGAGGATGGTGAAGGAGGGGGAAAATCCCCAAGTATCACGGTTGGTGAATTGCAAGAAAAAGCAAAATCTTGGCATATCCAGTTCTCCAAAACCACCATCAGACGCCACCTCCATGCCAACAGATTATTTAAAAGATATGCGAGAAAAAAAGCCTTTTCTGTCAGTTAATGACAAACGTAACCACCTGAAGTTTGTGAAATGCTACTACAAAAAAAAAAATGATGGCTATAATGAAAAGAACACTATGCCAACTGTAAAATATGGTGGAAATTCTGTAATGTAGGGCTGTTTTTCCTCAAGGCTTTGGAAACCTTGTTAGGGTACATTTTAAATCAAAATCTGTCTACCTCTGCTAGGAAGCTAAAACTGGATCGTCATCGGATCTTCCATCAGAACAATGATCAGAAGTCATGATTTCTTTTGATTTTCCCATGATGTCATGCAAAGAGACCCTTGTATTTGAAGATGTGCCTTAAAAATACATCCACAGGTGTGCCTCCAGTTAACTCAAATGATATCACTTAGCCTATCAGAAGCTTCTAATGCCAAAACATCATCATGTGGAATGCTCCAAGCTGTTTTAAAGTCGAAACTGATGAACGTAATTAAAAATTCTCAAAAAAAATCCCTCTGATTATTACAGTTGCTACCAGAAGCTTACATACAGTTTAGAAAAAGACACACAAACTTATTTTTTTCCCCCTCCATGTCTGACAGTAAAATTGAGAACCCCCCCCCACCCCCCGTTTTAGGTCAGTTAGGGTCCCTAATTTTTATTTATTTTTAATTTACAAAATGTCAGAATAGTCAGAAGGTGGTTTTTTTTGTTTTTGTTTTTTAAAGAAATTTTTTAATTACTTTTGTCAGTTTCGACTTTAAACAGCTTGGGGCATTCCACATGATGTTGTTTTGGCATTAGAAGCTTCTGATAGGCTAATTGACTTCATTTGAGTTAATTGGAGGCACACCTGTGGATGTATTTTTTAAGGCACACCTTCAAACACAAGGGCCTCGTTGCATGACCTAGGAAAATCAAAAGAAATCAACCAAGACATGAGGAAAAGAATTGTGGATCTTCACAAGTCTGGTTCATCCTTGGGTACAATTTCCAGATGCCTGAAGGTCCCACATTCATCTGTTCAAGCAATAATATGCCAATATAAATACCATGGTAGCACAAAGCCATCATACTGCTCAGGAAGTAGATGGCTTCTGTGTCCCAGATATGAATGTGCTTTGGCGTGAAATGTGCAAATGAACCCCAGGACAACAGCAAAAGACCTTTTAAAGATGCTGGCTGAAATAAGTAAGAGAGTATCACTATCCACAGTAAAACGAGTTCTGTACCGGCATGAGCTGAAAGGCCACTCAGCGAGGAGAAAGCCACTGCTCCAAAACCACCATAAAAATGCCAGATTACAGTTTGCAGCTGCACATGGGGACAAAGATCTTAATTTTTGGAGACATGTCCTGTGGTCTGATGAAATAAAAATGTAACTGTTTGGTCATACTCTTCGTTATGTTTGGAGGAGGGGAGGTTTGCAAGCCTCAGAACACCATCCCAACCATGAAGTATGGGGGTGGCAGCATCATGTTGTGGGGCTGCTTTGCTGCAGGAGGGACTGGTGCATTTCACAAAATAGATGGCGTTATGAGGAAAGAAAATTATGTAGCTATATCGAAGCAACATCTCAAGACATCAGCCAAAAAGTTAAAGCTTGGGCGTGGATGGGTCTTCCAAATGGATAATGACCCCAAGCATACCTCTAAATTTGTTGCAAAGTGGCTTAAAGTGCATATGCAGAGCCATGGCCTCACTTTCATTTATAAATGCCTTGAGACCTCAAGAATGGCACAGGAATAGTTTTAAGCGCTAACAGTAATTTTTACGATTAAAGTGATTTATATAGGTAGTGGTCTGAGTGACCTTGACATCCGTAACGTCACAGCAGGAAGTCTATCGGTCTCATCACTATTTCCGCTATACTAAAACGCCAAGCTGACTGCAACTCCGGTCCTCCATTTTGAGCTAATTTATCGCCATGCCACGTAGATGTGTTGCTGCACCCACCAGCAACATGACAGAAGGTGGATTTACGTTGCATTCATGATCCAAGAATGTTCAAACTGCAAAGATTTGGATGCGTTTTGCGAGAAATTCACGGGCACATTGGGAGCCTATGAAGTGGTTTCTCCTCTGCTCTGCACATTTTACTGAAGACTCGTACGCATACATGTCAACCTTTGGTCAATCAAACCTGTATAACCGTCCTCCAAAATCCGTATTTCCCTTATAAAATCCATATAAGATGCAAATTAAAATTATTTACCTAAAATTTGAATGATAATTAACAATGATATATCCAAGTTACTTTTTATTCAATATTAATAACAATAAACCTTCAGAATGAATACAAAGCTCCAATGTTCAACAAAAACACAGTGTCACTCTAATGTTCTGACTTGTACTCCATGACAGCTTTTTTTTAGCAGTCTGCACCAGTACCTCACGAGGCTGCATGTCACAGCAAGTGTCTGTGTTGATCTTGCCGGAGTGCCCATTCAGAATCTTTTCAGTCGCTAGTGAAAGTCGCTCAGGTGGAAATACGCGTTTCAAACAAAAAGTTACTTCCGGGTTGGTGGGATTCTCGCAATGCGGTGTGCGCATGATCAAAAGTGGAACGAAGTCTCGCTACCACAACGCGCGATTTCATAAGACTCTTTACTGGCTGTTTGTGCTTTCTGTGGTGTACAGTACGTTTGTAAATGTTATGCGCTCTTTTATCATCATGGGAATTGATTATAGCTCTAAATAAATATTGAAGGTTTTTTAAGGAATCCGTATAACTTTATTTGTACGCCCGTATACTACGTTTATTGAATCAAATCCGTATAAAATACGGACATTCTGTATAGGTTGACATGTATGCGTACGAGACCTCTGATCTGTTGAGGAGCGTTGGCTATAAGCCCATATTGAAAGAGGGTGCAGTATCAACAATTTAAAGAAAAAGAAAACTACAAGAAAAGGAAAGTATTTGTTATTTATTTTTTTAAAGAGCAAAGTTCAGTTGCACCAGTCCTCCCGGAGTGAACCAAGGGTTGTTGCTAAAACCCGGGACAGAACGTGACGTGACACATTGCTCGGGCAGTGACCTCCTCGTGGTTGTTTGCTAAAACCGGTGACATTCCGTCCCGGGTTTTAGTAATTTCCTGAGCCGAGCAGTAATGGCGGAGTACTCCGTATGGACAAAATAGACAATGAGTGGGCCAGCCGTCTTATTTCTAAACTGGATATTGCTGCCATCTCGCCCTTGCGTGGAAAAAGTGAATGAACGGAGAACCGAACGAACAACTGAAAGTCAGATTGCTTCAAAACAATCGGCCACAATATCGGCCTTCAAGAAGCGAGAACACAGACGGGTAAGCTCCGACTCTCATTTAGATTTCAAAACAAAAAACAAAAAAACGCACAACACATTGTTTACCTGCATTTAGATTAATACATGTAACTTGTATTGTGTGTTTAAGTTACCGGTATAAGATTATTTAATTTGCTTTAGAATGTGATTGTCTCAGTTCATCTGATTATTTAATTAGCCTTTTACGTTTTATCAGTGAAAATGCATGCATGTACATGTATGATGCATAAGTTATAACACCTATCCTGTTTTAATGAGAGTCAACCCACAATCAATGAAGTCAAATCAGTCTTAGTTGAGCAAGTAGGTAACAGTATTTCTTATTTTCACCATAAATTTTTATTTATATGACTTTTTCGTCTATAGCTGTAAAAAGCCTTGGCCTTAAAACCAGTTACCGCTGTGACGTCACGCACTCGGGCATGACTAGCTCAGCGGGGCAGCTCGAATGCCAACTTTGTGGTTGATTTTAACTCTCAAAAATATTTTTTTTATTCTTATTTATGCAGCATCCAAGAGTCAAGGATGGAGATACTATCCACTCAAATTTATTTAAAAATAAAGGTTCTGCATATCTGCTTTAAGGACAACAAAGTTAAGGTATTGGCATGGCCATCGCAAAGCCCTGACCTCAATCCAATAGAAAATTTGTGGATGGCACTGAAAAGGCGTGCATGAGCAAGAACGCCCGCAAATTTGACTCAACTCCACCAGTTCTGTTAGGAGGAATGAGCCAAAATTCCAGCAAGATATTGTGAGAAACCTGTGGAAGGCTACCCAAAATGCTTGATCCAAGTTAAACAGTTCAAAGGCAATTCTATCAAATACTAACCAAGTGTATGTAAACTTTTGACTTGGATGAAAGTAATTACAAATTCTCTAAAAAAAAAATTCTCTCTCTAATTGTTCTGACATATCTAAGACAAAGAGCCAGAGTAGCGAGGCATGTCTGTGGTGCCAGCCAGAAGATAACCGGAGGCAGAGAGTGTGAGGCGCATGCGCCAGAGAGGCAGAGAGTGTAGCAAGTTGCGTCCAAACACGCCTATCTGAAAGAGCCAAAAAGCCGAAAGAGGAGGAAGACTGGGGCTCGCTGGCTTTTTAAATTCATGGTGAGCTTGCGTCACGATTGATGTGGCACAGTGAAAGATGAGATGAAGCGGATATTGTCCAGGGCAGGAAGTGAGGGAATTATGGGAAATGTAATTGTGGAGATGTGCTGTACCTACAGTTTGCCCTTATCTCTCAGGTAAATTGTTTACAAAGATCATGAGAAACCCCTTTAAAGACCTGGATCTTAGTTAAACAAGACGGAGAAATGATCACGGTGCATTGTAACTGTATGGCTGGGTAAGAATTTTGTTGTGACCTTCATGCATATGGACTTTGTGAGGAGTAAACAATGAAACAGCTGGGCACTTGAGCAATTTGTGACTAAAAAAAAAAGTACCAGAAATAATGACATACAGCAAGAAAAGAACAGCACTTGGAAAACACAAGCAACATAGTTAAGATGGATATACAAATCTTTCACGAAGTGATCACTGCAAACTCGGGCATGCTTTGACTCTGCTCCCTTCGATTTCAATGAGAGGTTCAAAAGCTACCTTTCTCTGTTTTTTTTTTTTGTGAAATCCTGTGTTTGTTCACCCTTTTTGATTAGTTCACGGGGAACCCTGAAGAAACTTTTCAGTTTCACGGTTTGCTTGATTCAAACAACCTAAAACAATGCAAGTGTAAGGCATTTTTCATGTGAGCAATGCACCTTCTTCCTTCAAACGCTTTGTCAACTGAGCTTTGATAGACCACCAGCTAAAGTTTTGAAGAACTAATGAGGTGGTTGTGAAACCCAGCAATTTAGCAAAGCATGTGACTGATGCAGATTATGCCGGCAATCGCGGCATATTTGACGATTCCGAGGCTAGTCTGCAAGAAACAATTGACTCTTCACTGCAAGAAAGCAGGCCTCTGCATCAATGCTGGCAAGACCCAAGTCATGTGTATTACAAATACATGAGTCAACAACCATTCCCACGTGATAAGTCAATGTTGATGGGGAAATCCTGAGAGTTTCGTCTGCTTAGGC
This sequence comes from Neoarius graeffei, assembly GCF_027579695.1. Lineage (NCBI taxonomy): Eukaryota > Metazoa > Chordata > Actinopteri > Siluriformes > Ariidae > Neoarius > Neoarius graeffei. The sequence goes on from NC_083596.1 coordinate 32,048,300, forward strand.
TCAACAATAGCTAGCAATGGCTCCATTGAACCAGAACTGCCATACGGAATTCACAAAGCCTTCAAAACATTGAAGAAAATCTGGTACAACAAGAAAATCACAAAGACTAAGATCAGAATTTATGAAAGTGCGGTGTCGTGAATCCCTGATGGGGGTGGAGTACAGAAGCAGAAGCATGGCAGGCGGGAACTGAAGTTCTTACAAACTTTATTTTGCATATAAATATAGCTTTTTATCTTGATCTCCGCACGCGTGCACATGCATTCTTGTCAGGAGAGAGTCCCTCTTCTCTGCTCTCCCCCTCCTTTTATGCTCCATCCCTGCAACAAACACACGCCCATGCACATTAATTGACAGCAGGTGTAATGACTTGGCCACTTCCCCAACCCCGCCCTCCATTCACAAACTGCGCTTGGCCACGCCCCCACTGCCACATACCCCCACTGGCCAACTTAGGCCGGCAGCCATCTGGCCTGAAGCTGACCCCCCAACGGGACATGAAGTCTGCCACCACCATCTGTGCCCCTGGCCTGTGGACCACCTCGAACTTAAACGGCCGTAGGGCGAGATACCAACGGGTGATCCGCGCATTGGCATCCTTCATGCGGTGGAGCCACTGGAGGGGTGTGTGGTCTGAACAGAGAGTGAAAGTGTTCCCCAGCAGGTAGTATTGGAAAGCGAGGATTGCCCACTTGATGGCAAGACACTCATTTTCAATGGTGCTGTACTTGCTTTCATGCATCGAGAGTTTACCGCTGATGTACAGCACGGGGCGCTCCTCACCCTCCACCTTCTGAGACAAAACGGCCCCCAGCCCTCTGTCCGATGCATCAGTCTGCAAAATAAAGGGGAGAGAGAAGTCAGGGGAGTGCAAACGTGGCCCCCCACACAGTGCAGCCTTTACCTCAGAGAAAGCCTGTTGGCACTGCTCTGTCCACTGGACTGGGTCTGGAGCCCCCTTTTTAGTGAGGTCAGTTAATGGGCTGGTGACATCTGAATAATTAGGTATAAACCTACGATAATAGCCAGCCAGCCCCAGGAACAGTCTCACCTCCTTTTTGGTCTTGGGCAGGCCACAGTCGCTGTAGTCTTGTTAATTTGGGGACGCACCTGCCCATGACCTGAGTGGAACCCCAGATACCGTACTTCCACCCGCCCAATTGCACACTTTTTTGGGTTAGCTGTGAGGCCCGCCCGCCTCAGCGACTTTAGAATGGCCCTTAGGTGTTCCAAGTGCTGCGGCCAATCATGGCTGTAGATTATTATATCATCCAGATATGCGGCCACGTAGGCAGCATGAGGGGGGAGGACCCTGTCCATAAGCCGTTGGAACGTAGCGGGCACCCCCAGGAACCCAAAAGGGAGCGTGACAAATTGGTGTAATCCAAACGGTGTGGAAAAGGCCATTTTCTCTCGGGATAGAGGAGTCAAGGGGATCTACCAATATCCCTTTTTTAGATCCAGTGTCAAATAAAAGCAGGCAGCGCTTAACCAATCAAGCAACTCATCAATGTGAGGCATTGGGTATGTGTCAGATTTAGATAGCGCGTTGACCTTTCTATAGTCCACACAGAACCGGATCGATCCTTCGGTCTTGGGAACCAGGACCACTGGGCTGCTCCAGTCACTGTGGGACTCCTCGATTATGCCCATTTTGAGCATGGCTATGAGTTCTTCCCAAACCACCTTTTTTTTGTGTTCAGGCAAGCGGTAAGGGCGTCTACGCGCTACCACCCCTGGGGGCATTTCGATGTGGTGTTCTATGAGGTGGGTATGATCAGGAAGGGGTGAGAACACATCGGGAAAATTCCTTTTGCAACTTGGCCGCCTCCGTGAGTTGGGCCGGTGATAGGTGGTCTCCACAAGGGACCAGAGTGGTTCGAGATGTTATCTTTTTCACCTCCCGCCCCAGCTCTGCCTTCTTTGGGACTACCGATGCCAACGCCACGGGGACCCCATCATTTCAGCGTTTTAATCGGTTGAGGTGGTTGATTTGCAATGCCCCGTCCTCTATCCATTTGCCTCACCTCATAGTCGACATCCCTGACTCGCCATGTGACCTCGAAGGGCCCTTGCCACTTGGCGATTAATTTGGAGCTTGATGTAGGCAATAATACGAGTACTTTGTCTCCTGGTGTGAACTATCTAAAGCACGTGCTCCTGTCATACAGCCGGATTTGACGTTCTTGTGCCTGCCGCAAATTCTCCTGGGTTAGGTGTGTGAGGGTGTGGAGTTTTGCGTGCAGGTCAAGAATGTACTGAATTTCGTTTTTGCTAGGCGAAGGTCCCTCCTCCCAGTTTTCTCGTAGCACGTCCAAAATGCCATGTTTCTTATGCCCAAATTCAAATGGAGAAAACCCCATGGAGGCTTGCGGGACCTCTTGTACTGTGAATAACAGGGGATTGAGCCACTTATCCCAATTACGTGCATCTTCACTTATGAATTTCTGGATTAGGTTTTTGAGGGTTTGGTTAAAACGCTCCACTAAGCCATCCGTTTGTGGGTGCTAGACACTGGTGCGGATAGACTTAATCCCCAGTAACCCATACAGTTCGCGCAGTGTGTGTGACATAAACGAAGTGCCTTGGTCTGTCAGGATTTCTTTCGGAATCCCGACCCGGGAGATGATGCGGAAGAGCGCTTCCGCAATACTGCTTGCTGAGATATTGCGGAGAGGCACTGCTTCCGGATATCGTGTTGTATAGTCCACCAGAACTAAAATAAAGTGATACCCTCGTGCCGACCGATCTAATGGCCTGACGAGATCCATCCCAATTCGCTCAAACAGGGTCTCGATTAGAGGGAGAGGGCACAAAGGCACTTTTGGAGTGGGCACGGGATTTACTAATTGGCATTCACGGCATGCCATACACCACTGACGGACATCCCCACGAATCCCTGGCCAATAGAACCGGGCCATTATTCGGGCTAGTGTTTTATCTTGCCCTAAGTGTCCAGCCATGGGATTAAAGTGAGCCGCATGGAATACGAGTTCCCTATGGCTCTTTGGGATTAACAAGTGGGTTATTTGTTCACTAGTTTGAGTGTCCTGTGTCACTTAGTACAATCTATCTTTAATAATAGCAAAATAAGGGAAGGCTGGTGCCGCATTTGGCTGAAGAGTTTGACCATCGATTACTCTCACTTGGTCAAATGCATGCCACAGAGTCTCGTCTCGTGACTGCTCTAATGGGAAATCCTCAATGGAATCCCCGAGAGAGGGAGGAGGAGCGGGCTGCTCCTCACTCTGACACGGTGCTGACGTAGACGGCTCGATGACAGTTTCTCCAGTCAACGCCACACCAGGATCTTCCTGTGACCCACTAGTGCAGGACCCACTACGTGTTAAATATTCCATCAGCTTTTTAAACCCTGGCCAATCAGTACCCAGAATCAACGAGTGGGTGAGACAAGGATTAACCGCCGCCTTTACTCTATGCATTTGGCCCCGGAATAGAATACAGACAGACACTAAGGAATAATTGGAAACATCCCCGTGTGCACACACTTTCACCGCTTGTGCTCTCCCCAATGTCTCACCTTGCACCAGGTGTTGGTGAATTGAGGTCTGATTACAACCAGAATCCACCAAAGCGTGATATGTATCCCCTTGAACACTTACCACTATGCGATATGTTCCAGCCCGATCGGGGGCGGTCTCTGGCAAAATCCCTTACCAGTCTCCTATACTCCTCCTCTCTGTCATCACTGATACACCCAACGATGGCTGTGTCATCGGCGAACTTCTGAATGTGACACAGCTCCGAGTTGTAGCAGAAATCTGCGATGTACAGGGTGAAGAGAATGGGGGCCAGCACTGTGCCCTGGGGTGCTCCAGTGCTGCTAATCACAGTGTCAGACGTGATGTCCTTCAGCCTGATGTACTGCGGCCTGTCGGTGAGGTAGCTGGAGATCCAGGTGACCAGGCAGGGGTCCACTCGCATCCTGTTCAGTTTGTCCTGAAGCAATAGGGGCTGGATGGTGTTGAAGGCACTCGAAGTCCAAGAAGAAGATCCTCACTGTGCCATTTCCCTCTATCCAGATGCGAGTGGGCTTGGTGTAGTGCGCATATATATACAGTTGCAGTCAGAAACATTCAACCCCCCAAAGATTTTAAGGATTTATCAAAGTTTTTTCAAAGAGCAAGATTCTGCTTTGGATGACTTCTTTGAGTTGAGTGATACATAAAATCAACACAGAAAATGCATGATGTAGTATTTGTGTATAACAGTATATTTTGTTAAGATAGCCATGTCACAGTTATTCAACCCCTATGTAATCAGGCTTTTGTCTAAACGGGGGAACAGGGGCGCTGCGCCCTCTTACTCTCGGCGTGCGCCCCCTTACCGACTCCGTGAAAACATCCCAGCAACACTACGTGACAATGTGTCTGATCATCAAATACGTTATAATTGCTCCAAAAATATTCCAATCATAGTAGATACACCGCCAGACGGTGCAAAAACAATCCGAATTGGCGTTTTCCAGACTGAGGTGCCATGTTGTTTAGTTGTTTACTTGTCGCGGCTGCTCTCGCGAGATTTGACATGGGTTACATACAAGGTCAGCTGACTTGTAGCGCGAGATTTCTCGAGACTGAATGACCTTTCACCCACCGGCGCGGGAGCTTTTGACAGAAGTAGTTCGCGAGTTGTTTTTGTTGACACTTGGGCATTTAAAGATGTCATCCCGCGGCACAAAGCGGAAGAAAGCCAAAGACTGTCCGGGGCAGAAGAAGATTAGGCCAAATAAAAAAAAAAAAAAAAAGTGTGTTTCCGGTAACCCGACCGATCGAGAATTTCCGCGTCGAAATTGCCGACCGTAAAGTTTTTATTACAAATTTCCCTCGATATTTTAGTGTAAGCGGCGTTAGTTTGTCATAATTTTTTGTTTCAAGGCATTCAAGTTGTGAAAGAAACGATAAAAAGTAAAATGTTTCGCCACTTCTATCAGCCCTCCTCCATAAACTGAGCCGAGCCGCCATTTTGAATCCTCATTCAAGGCTGTAATGCAAATTGCTTCCTTTTCAGTATACAAGTGCACTTCCATGGCAGGGAAAAACACTACATTTTGCCGCCTATGTAGTCCCCTATTTATACAAATAGGAGTCATTCAGGATTCAGCCATGTTTTTGCTCGACCCAAGTTCTACAGTAGGCTAGGCTAGGCCGTCTGCTTTTAATGGAAGTAGCCTAGCCTAGGACGTTATTTTCACGTTATTTCTTGATAAGGTGTTTTCACGTTATTACATGAAAATATCATGAAATATCGCTTCCGTAGATCATAACTCGAACTCTCGCGATATATATTTTTTTTATTCGTTTAAAGATTTAAAACACTTATTTTATTATGATGTGTGGTATAAAGGATTCTGTGCCAAAATACTATTTTGTAAGATGTTTACTTGTGTTAATTTTTTCGAACAAAATTAAAAAAAAAAAAACCCTTTCCTACCTACCGACCTTATTTTAGTATTTCATGTTACCGGAAACACACTTTTTTTTTTTTTTTTTTTTTTTTTTTTTTGGGCCTTACTTCTTTCTTTTTCAATGTTGACAGACAATTTGTTACAATTTCCCTCTCAGATAGCCTCAGTATGTCCCATTGGAGCATTTTTCAAAGGCTTTGCATGGCGGGGGTTACAACCGGCACCATCCCCCCCCCCGACGTCGCTCCCTCGCCATGATGAGCGCCCTCATACTAAATTTTTCTAGAAAAAACCCTGGTAATAATGTTGTTTTTAAAGCTTTCTGACAGTTTTTATGGCCTAAAGTGGAGTTGAAACATAATTAAGCCTTTGGGAACTCTATAATGATCCTTCATTTGCGATTGCATATATAAACCCCACCCATGAAAGTATTCAAGGTCAGTTGCAATCATGGAAAAGACAAAGGAGCTTCCACAAAAGCTGAGAGAGGAGATTATTTCATCACACCTAAAGGGCCTTGGGTATAAGATGATTTCCAAAAAAATTTAACATTCCAAGAGACACCATTGGGAGCATTATAAGGAAGTTTAAAACTTATGGAACAGCTGCAAACCTGCCTGGCCATGGAAGAAAGCCCAAAATTTCCTCAAGGGCCCTTAGCCACTTAGTCAGGACAACTAAGAAAAAAAACCCATGCGAGTGCAAGACACCTACAGGATGACATGAAGGCTGGTACAAGTGCTTCAGTGGCAATTATAAGATGTGCAGTGAATAAACAAGGATTTCATGACTGGACTCCAAGACGCACTCCATTCTTGACCACAAGGAACATCAAAATTCGACTAGGATATGCCAGGAGGAATTTGGGTAAGACTACAGGGTTTACAGACTACAGTACTATGGACTGATGAAACCAAATTGGAACTGTTTGGACATATGGACCAGCGGTATGTCTGGCGTGCGAAAGGCCAGGCTTATGACCAGAAGAATACCATCCCCACAGTCAACCATGGAGATGGGTCATTGATGATGTGGGGCTGTTTTTCTGAGGCAGGAACTGGCAATCTTGATTGTGTACCTGGCATCATGGATTCCCAGAAATACCAGGCCATTTTAAAGAGGAACGTGATGCCTTCTGTTGACAAATTAAACCTTGGTGATCAATGGACTTTCCAGCAAGACAATGATCCCAAGCACACCTCCAGGTCAACCAAAGCTTAGTTGAGAAAAAGATCCTGGAACGTCCTGGAGTGGCCTTCTCAGTCACCAGATTTAAATCCGATTGAAAATCTTTGGTGGGATTTTGGTGGGATCAAACATCACTGAGCTAGAGGCTTTTGCACATGAATGGGCAAAGATTCCAATCGAGAGGCATAAGAAGCTTGTCAGCACTTACTGAAAACGTTTGTTAGAAGTTTATAAACGCTAAAGCAGGGGTGTCCAAACTGATCCATAAAGGGCCGTGTGGCTGCAGGTTTTCATTCTAGCCATGCAGCAGCACACCTGACTTGGCTCATTCAATCAACTGAACTGTCTTCACACAGTCAAATACTTGCAGCCACACCCACCCTTGATTAAAGGGTGGGTGTGTCAGTTGATTGAATAAGCCAAATCAGGTGTGCTGCTGCATGGCTGGAATGAAAACCTGCAGCCACACGGCCCTTTATGGATCAGTTTGGACACCCCTGAGCTAAAGGATGCTCCATAAAGTACTGAAGCTGGGGGTTGAGTAATGGTGCACGTGTTAAAAGATTTTACATTTTCATTTGAACTTCTTCAAAGTTAAGTCAACTTCTGTTGTCAAAATAACTCAAATGTATCAATAAATATTTTTTGTTTGTTTAATGAGTTTCTTTGTCATTTATTGTCATTATCTTTCATCCATATCACTATAATGTCTTTTGAGGTGAGGGGGTTGAATATTTCTGATTGCAACTCTGTGTGTGTGTGTGTGTGTGTGTGAGATATATATATATATATATATATATATATATATATATATATATATATATACACACATATACACACGAGGTGTGTCAGAAAAGAAACAGGACTGGGGTCACAAAAAATTTGTCAAATCCAAACTACAAGTTTTCCCCTTCAAAATAATCCCCCTCGAGTCTAACGCACTTTCCCATTCTCTGCCATGCCTCTATATGCACTCCTGGAAGGATTCTTCTGGGATTCTCCACAGCTCCGTTGTTATGGCCCTCTTGATGGCTTCCGTGTCTGGAAAATTGGTCCCCTTGATGATCTCCTTGAGCTTGGGGGAAAGGAAAAAAATCACATGGACCCAGGTCGGGTGAGTAGGGCGGTTGCTCCAGCATGGCAATGTTCTTCTCGGCAAGGAACTGCCGGATACTCAGGGTGTTGTGAGCCAGCGTGTTGTCATGGTGAAGCAGCCACGAGTTGTCCTGCCACAACTCTCGCCTCTTCTCATGCACTGAATGAAGCAAACGCTGCAGGATCTCTTTGTAGACATGCTGGTTGATCGTCTGGCCCTGTGGCAAGAACTCTATGTGGACGATGCCCCTCACATTGAAGAAACACACCAAGTCCTGTTACTTTTCTGACGCACCTCGTGTGTGTGATAATATATTACACGTGTGTGTGTGTGTGTGTGTGTGTGTGTGTGTGTGTGTAATACACACACATTAGTGTGTTTTATTCCATGAAACTGAGTCAGATATGTGCATATAGCCAACGAGGCACATAATGTTGAGTTGGCTGTAAGCCATATATGACAAAATTGAGTGGAATAATGTTTTTGTTCTATCCACATTCAATGGATTTTGAGAAACGGAGCATTTTTATTTTTTGCAAATTCGATAATTAAAAACTTTACACAAAACCTCAGATAAAATCATTGTTGCTTGAAATGTAAACAAACTGGCAAAACGACAGTAGCAATTTGTGAAAAATGTTACACTAATAGTTCTTGAAAAACAGAAAAGATGCGTTCTTACCATCAGATACTTTTTATTCCATATTCTTTTTTTTTTAAATATTTTTTGGGGTTTTGTTTTTGAGTAAAGTTTTTATTTTGTCTTTGTCTTCGAACCTAAGTGATGACTCTGTGCAGCTAGCAGACAGTTGGTTTAGCCTGTTCGTCTGCTCCCTGGCCTTGGCTCTGGATTGTCAGAAATTAACTATGCCTGTTCTGAGACTATGACCTGTGCTGCCGGAAATGAGAGCAGCACCTTCCCGAGTGGGATGGATACCATCCCTCCCTAACAGGCCAGCAGTGCCTTCAAAATTAGCCCAATTATCACCCCGTGGGTGAGCCTCAGCAGTAGCTTTGGCTCTATGCTTATGCCGCTGAGTCGTCACCCATTCGCTCCGCTGTAAGGGCTCTAATGCCGGAGTTGGGGGATTGCTAACTCCACCTAGGGCATCCAGACTTTCCCCTACAGAAACTACACTGTTCTCACGCTCATTGACCTTCTCTAAAGCCTGGACACGTGCTTCTAGCACTATAATCATCTCCGTCTATAATCTGCACTTATCACAAATAAAGCTATCGCTAGCGACGGAGGAAGAATGACTAAACATCCTGCACTCAGCACACTGAACAGGCTGAAGGTGTGCCATGATGAAAAGATTCACATACCTTAATCGAAGATCTGTTGATATTAAAACAGATCCAATGTAGCTGGCCTCCGCTTGTGGTCTTTACGCAGGAGGAGAAAAAAACGAAAAAAAGTTTCCGGTCTCTGTGTTCTTCCGAAAAAAGAGAAAAAAACGGAAAAAGGAAAGCGAAAGTGGAAAGTACAAAAGGGAAAGCGACAGTACAATAAAAATGAAGAGGATACTGGAAAATTATTTGTAGAAAAAAATTTAAAAAGATTAGTAATTAACGCCAACACTCGCGGAAAAAAGACTCGTTGCAAACAACTCAGGAATCAGGAAGTGCATAGCACAGAATGATGTATACTGATGATGCGCTCTATTTTATTTTTCTCTATTCATGGTACGAGTTGATATTGTAATAGTAGAGTAACCAGTCAGAGCATGCGATTGCTCATATCCAGTGCATGTGGATAGAAAAAATATATATATAATAAATAATTTGCACGCTCTGTAGTGGCTTCATTAAAAATCAGTATTTTAGCATTCAGTTTGCCATCCTTTGTTTTATAGAACTTAACATCATCTAGGCATAGAATCAACCAGTTTCTTTCACCATGGAATTCAGTTGGTTGTAGTGGCCATTTTCTCCAATTTCAACCAATAAAACTTTCAGTTCATCTACTCTAGGTCATTGAGCATTTATTCTCCATTGCATCCCATAGGTATTCTCAGTTTAGGTCAGGGTTCTGTGTAGTATTCTTTCAGAAGGTCACGAGTATGCTTTGCATTATTCTGCTGGAAAAAAAATCCACTTCAGTTCCTTGAATAATTTTTTTTTTTTTCTTCTGCAAGCTTGTGTCCAAAATGCTGCTTTAACGCAAACTTACCAACACTACTGTAGGAAAAACAACCCCAAACCCCTCTGTACTTTATAATACGCCAATTCACTTTACTTGGAATTCTTCCCATGGCTTTCTCTACACTACCATCAGATCCATCCAAGTTAAGTTTGGATTCTTCTGAAAGTAGGACAGCTCTAGCTATCTTTTTGTCCATGTTCTTTTGCAAATTTCACTCAGTCTGACTTTCTTATTCTTGTGGTTGACAAATGGTTTCTGCTGCATTACTCTCCATCTGTAAATCTGCTTGTTAATTAAAATTGTATAATTAGTTTGATTTGTTACATAGTTTGTGACGGGAGGAACATGGTGAAGCCCCAGTTGATTTTCAACCCCTTTAATTTGGCATAGATTTTTAAATTTTTATTATTTGACCCATTCCACCGAATTGGTGCCATTTCAGTCCCTAGAAAATTATATGTATAAATGCACATAAAAATGTACTTTAAAATACATTTCCTTATTATGCAGAATATCCTGCACATTGATCTGATTTCAAATTTAAGATATATAATTGTAAGGATTAATAAAAACTACCTAAAACACTGAAAAATAGCATGTTACCTGTCCGCGCACTGTAACTTTATACTTAACTATGAAATATTATGATTAAAATCCTTCAGAAACAGTATTTCTTTTGCACTGTTGTGTGACTCCATATCCTATCCATGGTTTAAATATATATATATTTTTCATAAGAAATCCACAATATCTTAGTTAAAATACACATTTTAGTCGTGTCCCTGGGTTTTCACTCAGTCCTGTTACCCAAACATATTACCCCATCTGACAAATTTGGAACATTCCATAAATCACATGCTCAACAGGAAGTTACATCAGTTGTGTCTTCTGAAGGCCATGGGAAGACCAAAAGTTAGTTCTCTCATTTACTTTTCTTTTATATTTGATGATATTTTAACTTTGACTGATGAGGTCAATGTCAACATACTGTCCTGTTGCTTAAATTATTTCTTAGATGATATTTATTTGAAAAATACAGATTTTCCTCGACGATGCCCATTTCAAGCATGGCCTCGAGTTCTTCTCGAACCACTTTTTTCTTGTGTTTGGGTAGCCTGTAAGGGCGGCTACGCATTACCACCCCCGGGGGCATTTCAATGTGGTGCCCTATGAGCTCGGTGCGGCCGGGCAGGGGCGAGAACATGTCCAAAAACTTGGTCTGCAACTGGGCAACCTCCGTGAGTTGGGTCGGGGAGAGGTGGTCTCCACAGGGGACCGGAGAGGTACGCGATGCCAATGCTCCCTTTTGAACCTCCGGCCCCAGCTCTGCCTTCTCCGGAACCACCGACACCAACGCCACGGGGACCTCCTTGTTCCAGAGTTTGAGCAGATTGAGGTGGTAAATCTGTAGTGCCCCACCCCTGTCTGTTCGCCTCACCTCATAGTCAATGTCCCCAACTTGCCGTGTGACCTCAAAGGGTCCTTGCCACTTGGCGATCAATTTGGAGCTCAATGTGGGCAACAGTACGAGTACTTTATCTCCTGGTGCGAACTCCCTAAGGCGCGTACCCCTGTCGTACAAGCGGGTTTGCCGTTCTTGAGCCTGCCGCAAATTCTCCTGGGTTAGACGTGTGAGTGTGTGGAGTTTTGCGTGCAGGTCAATAACGTATTGAATTTCATTTTTACTTGGTGAAGGTCCCTCCTCCCAATTTTCTCGCAGTACATCTAGAACGCCGCACGGCTTACGCCCATATAACAATTAGAACGGGGAGAACCCCGTGGAGGCTTGGGGGACCTCTTGCACTGCAAATAACAAGGGTTCGAGCCATTTATCCCAATTACGTGCGTCCTCACTTACGAATTTTTAAATTATATTCTTGAGGGTGCGATTGAACCGTTCAACTAAACCGTCCGTTTGTGGGTGATACATGCTGGTGCGGATCGGCTTAATACCTAACAATCCATACAGTTCGTTCAGTGTACGTGACATAAACGAGGTGCCTTGGTCAGTCAGAATCTCTTTCGGGATTCCAACTCGGGAGATGACGCGGAAGAGCGCTTCCGCAATACTGTGTGATATTGCGAAGAGGCACTGCTTCCGGGTATCGCGTTGCATAGTCCACCAGCGCTAAAATAAAGCGGTACCCTCGTGTTGACCGATCTAATGGCCCGACGAGATCCATCCCAATTCTTTTGAACGGGGTCTTGATTAATGGGAGAGGGCGCAAAGGCGCTTTTGGAATGGCCGCTGGATTTACTAACTGGCATTCGCAGCACGCCGTACACCACCTACGGACATCGCCGCGAATCCCTGGCCAGTAGAACCGGGCCAGTATTCGGGCTAGTGTCTTATCCTGCCCCAAGTGTCCAGCCATGGGATTAAAGTGAGCCACCTGGAATACTAATTCCCGGCGGCTCTTTGGAATCAAAAGCTGCGTGACTTGCTCTTTAGTCTGAGTGTCCTGCGTCACTCGGTATAATCTATCCTTCATAATTGCGAAGTAGGGGAAGGACAGGGTGGCGTTTTGCTGGAGCGTTTGACCATCGATTACTCTCACTTAGTCAAACGCATGCCACAGAGTCTCGTCTCGCGACTGCTGTAATGGAAAATCCGCAAGGGATTCCCCAATAGAAAGAGGAGGAGCCGGCGGCTCCTCGCTCTGACGCGGAGATGACGTAGATGGCTCTGTGAAGGCTTCTCCCGCCAGTGCAACACCGGGACCTCCCCCTGCTAAACTACGGCAGGTCCCACTCTTCACTAAATGACTTATTAGTTCCCCAAATCCCGGCCAATCCCGGACAATGATCTGAAAAAAACAGTCAAAGCAGTGCTGGACTGGCTTTGGGACAAGTCTCTGAGGCTACATCCACACAACAACAGCAACGAGATGTTATTTAAAAATATATCGCGTCCAAATGGGCAACAATCAGTAAAATATCAGGTCCATATGGCAACGCAATGCTTGCTGAAAACGATGCAATACACATGCCACACCTCTAGGGGCGCTGTAAGACGGTCCCTTCGGAGACACCAGAACAATAGAAGTAGTAAGGACGCATGCGCATAAACTATTATGCGTGAGACTTCATATTAGCCACAAAGTCAGGAAAATCTGTTCGTAAAATTACATTATAATGACCAAATACAATGAAAAGTATTTTTCCAGTCTCACCTGTGAAAGGTAATCCCATGTGATCTCGTTTGGACGGCAAACCTGTTGGTACAGTTAAACGCAGCTAATCTTTATTCTCCGCTTTGACCTCTCCAAAATGGCGGTGAGGATGACATGATTCTACACGGAAGGCGGCGTCTTTAATGGTCCGGAATAAATTGAATGCTACACGTTGATGGATTAATTTGTTGTTTCTCACCTGTGAAAGGTAATCCCATGTGATCTCGTTTGGACGGTAAACCTGTTGGTACAGTTAAACCCAGCACATGAATCTTTATTTTCCGCTTTGACCTATCCAATATGGCGACGAGGATGACGTATGATTCTACGCGGAAGGCGGCATCTTTAATGGTCCGGAATAAATTGAATGATACACATTGATGGATTAATTTCTTCTACGCCCTTTTTGAGGAATGTATTGTAGGACTTAAACCCACATCTGAAGAGGTGAGATCGCTCCTTTTTTTCCCCTATTTTTGCTGGCGGGATTGCTGGCTCTCTCTCTCTCACTTTGCACCATTACACAATAAATATTCACAGTGAAAATATTTTGTAAGCGCGTTTCATGAACCAAGTTATAGGATTTGTTGACAACTCTCATCGAGTTTGTTACACTTCTACCCGGCGTGAAGCACTCAGTCATGTGGTTGTGACGTCATCGTAAACAAATCCGTTCTACTCATCCAGACGACTTCACAACGGCAACGTTGCCAGATCTTTCCACTCTGGAACCCGTTCTCAAAAAGATTGCGTTTTGGGCACCCAAAACGCCGGTGCCGTGTGGACGCCAGGCCTAAACGATAAGCAATTGTATCGGAGTCACCTGAATCCGTTTCCGTGTGGACAGGGCCTGAATTTCCTTGAGTGGACTAGTCAAAACCCAGACCTGAAACTAATAGAATATCTTTGGAGAGATGACTCTCAGATGCACCCATCCAGTCTGATTGAGCTTGAGAGGATCCATCAGGAAGAATCAGGACAAAACTGCCCAAATCCAGGTGTGCCATGATGGCTCACCCAAGAAGACCTCTGTAATTGCTGCCAAAAGTGCTTCTATAAAGTACTGAATAAAAGGTCTGAATAGTCATTGAAGTGACATTTCAGGTAATGTATTTGCAAAAAAAAATTAAAAAATCTAAAAAAAAAAAAAGTTTTCACTATCATCTACTATTTTTTTTTTCTAATGTTAATAACAAAAAACTGAAGGGGTATGAATATTTTCTGGACCCACTCTATATGATGACTATTATCCAGGAGAACTGTGGCAAACTGTTCCATCTCAGCCTAATAATCTGTTTTATCTCCGCCAATTTTTCCATAGTAGATCACTATAATCCTTGTTAACTAGATTTAAAATGGGCATTTTATATAAAAAAACATTTGTAATGAACATCTGCTATTGAATAGCTATTTGGGGGTTGACATATTTGTTCACTTGTGGGGAAAATACTTCTCTTGTTTTGAAGTCATTTAAGGTATCCACTTTTTTGGCTCCTTGCAGGAATTTGAGCTGTTCCAATGTATAATCTATCACTCCAAAAATTAGTTTTGTGTTCTCTTGGGGGTGTATTTTAAATGTATTCCTAGAAAGCTGCTCAACTGGGAACTGAAGTATTCTTGAACTGAGCCAGGGTATATGTATTATTTTGCTGCATCTAAACTTAGTGACTAACCGTACAGGAACTTTTTTTTAAAAAATAGATATTGCAATTTAATGTCTCTATGATGTGCTTATTTCTTTCTCTTTTTTGCTCTGTCTTGAAAAACAGCTAATATTCCTGGCCCTACCTCGTGGACAGTCTGATGCAGGACAAGTTCTATCAAACTATAAATTTTATATTTTTGGACATTTTGATAGCCTACAGTATTCTTTATTTTTTCCCCTTACACAGAGTTCAGTGTTTTTAAAAGTGAAAGTTTAAAGGTAGGTTTAGATGTGTATTGCAGTTTATGCTTTTATACATTAAGTATAGGGCGGCACGGTGGTGTAGTGGTTAGCGCTGTCGCCTCACAGCAAGAAGGTCCTGGGTTCGAGCCCCGGGGCCGGCGAGGGCCTTTCTGTGTGGAGTTTGCATGTTCTCCCCGTGTCCGCGTGGGTTTCCTCCGGGTGCTCCGGTTTCCCCCACAGTCCAAAGACATGCAGGTTAGGTTAACTGGTGACTCTAAATTGACCGTAGGTGTGAATGTGAGTGTGAATGGTTGTCTGTGTCTATGTGTCAGCCCTGTGATGACCTGGCGACTTGTCCAGGGTGTACCCCGCCTTTCGCCCGTAGTCAGCTGGGATAGGCTCCAGCTTGCCTGCGACCCTGTAGAAGGATAAAGCGGCTAGAGATAATGAGATGAGATGAGACATTAAGTATAAAATAATAAACTTTTTCTGTGTATCTCTTAGCCTCTCTGAGCAGTAGATGTTCAGCCTGTTTCAGGGAAAAACAAGAGCAGAATCATTCGCTTAATTCTTGAAATTGCTCAACCAACATTTGTACCCTATACAAGGAAGTAGAGTTCAGGTGTACTTTCTGTGTGGAGTTTGCATGTTCTCCTCGTGTCTGCGTGGGTTTCCTCTGGGTGCTCCGGTTTCTCCCACAATCCAAAGACGTGCAGTTAGGTTAACATCGAGGTGGTCTTAGGCTGAAGTGCCCTTGAGCAAGACACCTAACCCCCAACTGCTCCCCAGGCACTGCAGCATAGCTGCCCACTGCTCTGGGTATGTGCTCATTGCTTGTGTGTTTTTTCACTGCTTCAGATAAGTTAAATGCAGAGAGGAATTTCACAAGTATACATGTAATAAAGTTCTTCTTAAACAATTATGCTGACATTACCACTGGAGCAAAGACTTGAAAATCATGATTTCAGAGGAATTTTCCAGTATATTATGAAATTAATATATTTTACCACGGATATTTGTGTTTACTTTAAAATCAGTGTGGTATAAATTCAGCCAGGAGTGACTGTTAATATGATATTTCTGCAGGGCTGCAATTGAGGAGACGTATTCCAGAGCAATAACCAAACTGGCCAAGTCTGCTGGCAACTTCTCTCAGTTGGGGTATGTGCGTGCATATGTATAATTTGAGGAATATTAACTGAAATGTGTGTATATTTGACTTATAAATGAGTTCCTTACAGGTTACTTAGAATTGGTAATTTCTAAAGCACATATTTAAATATATGCAATGCCATTGTGTGCATGTATTTGTTTAGTGTTCAAAATATTTCTATATGCTGTATTTGATTTAAACCATAAGAGTGTGTGTGTGTTTTAATGTTAACCCTACCACTATGTCCTGGAAACACTAGAAAACATTGAAAAAAAATAGAGATACTAGAAAAAGAATACAATTTCATTCACAAATTATAACAGATAGTAATTTGCAGAATGTTACTTTTATCAGCTCCTTGCCCAGAGGCCCTGTGGCACTTTCTGGCAACCTTTCTATCTTCTATCAAGTGTTACTGAGTATGCAAAGCAGTGAGGTCTTTTTCTCAAATTGAGAAACTGTTATTTAGGCTACAGCTGAGAATAGCCATCTAGTAAAATGTTTACCAGATTTACAATGGTTTTTAGGTTTGTTACATTCCAGAAAGAGCCGAAAGGCTACCTGGATATGTTATCAGAATCTATTATAAACCAGGGGACACTGAGTGACTGTTCTGTGAGTGGAAATGCCTTATTGATGAGAGGTCAGAGGAAAATGGCCAGATGGTTCAAGCTCGCTCTTGTTGCCCAGGTGTGCCCTGTTAGATTGATTGTTTAAACAAGTAATGGCTCCGAATGTCTACTCTTGGTTTGAACACCAGCGAGCTGTCTGAAGAAAAGCAAGCCATTTTGAAGCTGAGAAAAGAGGGAAAATCCATCAGAGCCATGGCACAAGCATTGACTATAGCCAGTACAACAATTTGAAATGTCCTGAAAAAGAAAGTACATCAGTGGTTTCTATCAGCCAAGGAAAAGAGTGGCAGGTGATTACAGAAACATTGTGAGAGCTGGGGGGGATCGTCAACAACCTCCAGAGGGCAGAGATGAAGGTATCACAATCCACGTTTCAAAGAATACCTTGAGAGCAGAAATTTAGAGGCCATACCACAAGATGCAAACCACTCATCAGCAGTAAACATTGGAAGGCCAGATTGAAATTAGCAAAGAAATACATAGATGAGCCACAAAAGTTCTGGGATCAAAATTAACCTCTGCCAAAGTGCGATTTAAAGAAAGAATCTGCTCATGATTCGAAACATTGGTCAAGCATGGTGGAAGAAGTATCATGGCTTGGGCTTCCATGCCTGCTTCTGAAACGGCCTCACTAATCTTTATTGATGATGGAACTGATCATCAGTTCTGATGGTAGCAGCAGAATGAATTCAGAAGTCTGCAGAAACATTGACAATTTTGCAGAGAAATGGATCCAAAATAATTTGGAGGAACTTCATTATGCAGCAAGACAATGACTCAAAGCACACTGCCAACACAACAAATGATCTCATTAGGGGGAAAAGTGGAATTTTAGACTGGCCAAGTCAGTCACCAGTCCTTAACCCAGATGAGCATGCAGTTCACGTCCTGAAAAGGAGACTGAAGGGAATTCAACAATCCCCCCCTCTCAAATGAACAACATATGAAGAAAACTGCTGTACAAACCTGGGAAAGAATTACAAAAGAACAATGCAACAGTGGTTATTGTAAGCAAGGGATGGTGTTATTTACTTGAATGCACTTCAAGACTTTTTGTTCTGATACTTTTGCTCTCCTAAAAATTGTGTGGTCTGCCACCAAATGTACCATGTTCCAAGTTGTTTCACACATCTCAATATAAATCTTCAACCCAAAAGTCTTCAGTGGATAGCAAAAACAAAAGAATTGGCCTTTCCAGTATATACGGTTATCCAATCACCCAATCAAGTGGCAACCACCACAATGCATAAAATCATGCAGATGCAGGTCAAGAGCTTCAGTTAATTCTGTGCAAACTCTAGAGACTGTTGCATGTAAAACTCCCAGGAGATCAGCAATTTCTGAAATACTTAAACCAGCCCTTCTGGCACCAACAACCATGTCACGGTTTAAGTTGATCACATTTTTTCCCCATTCTGATGTTTTGATGTGAACATTGAACTGAAACTCTTGACCTGTATCATCATCTTTCAGCTGTTCCCATTAGGGGTCGCCACAGTGGATCTGTTCTACATATTTGATTTGGCATAGGTTTTACAATGGATGCCCTTCCTGATGCAACCCTCCCCAGTCTATCTGGGCTTGGGACCGGCACTAAGTATCCACAGTATTTTACCAAATCTGCATGTCTTTGAACTTTGGGGGGGGGGACTGGAGCATCTGGAGGAAACCCATGCAAACATGGGGAGAACATGCACACTCCACACAGAAAGTCCCCTGTTGGCCATGAGGTTCGAACCTGGAACCTTCTTGCTGTGAGGCAACTGTGCTAACCACTGTGCTGCCCTGCAGACCTGTATCTGCAAGATATAAAATCATGATGTATGACACAAAATCACTTTGTGCTGCTGCCACATGCTTGGCTGATTTAGATAATTGCATAAATGAGCAGGTGTACAGGCGTGCCTGTGTGTGTTTATACATACATGCATGCATGCATGCATAAATACCAGTGTTCCAACTAGCTTTCCAAGAGGGCAGGGGGCCAGTGATTATCGTGGGAAATTTTTCATGCATCTAGGGCAATTTTCCACACATTACTATAGACAAAGAATCTATCATGCAAAATTGGTCATCCATATATAAGCGAAATTGAGTCGGATATGAGCTGATGGCCGATGAGGCACGCAGGCTATAAGCCAAATATGAGGAGATTTGAGTGGAATAGGTGTTTTTATTCAATTCACATTCACTGGATTTTGAGAAGCAGAGCATTTTTATTTTTTGCAAATTTGATAAAAACGTTATACAAAATGTTCGGCAAAATAATTTTTGCTTAGAATGTAAACAAACCAGCAAAATGACAGTAGCAATTTCTGAAAAATGTTATAATAATTCTTGAAAAATAAAAAAAAGATATACTTATCAAATAAATTTTTTTCGTTTCAAAAATTCCATTTTTTTAAAAATAAATCTACTCCGAATGACATTCCGATGTTGTTGTTGTTGTTGTAGGTCCTGGTGGTGTGGATCAGTGAGTTGATGTCTCGCTCAGAACTGGCATACAGCTTGATGTCATCCATGTAGAGGAAGTGGCTAATGGTTGCTCCATTTCGCAGTCTTTATCTATAGCCGCTCATGATGATGATCTGGCTGAGGGGGTTCCATCCTATGCAGGTCAGCAGCGGGGACAGGGCATCTCCTTGGTATATGTTGCACTTGATGGTGACCTGTGTTATTGGCTTGAAGTTGGCCTCTAGGGTTGTTTTCCACAGCCTTATTGAGTTCTTGTTGAAGGTTCTGAGAGTCCTGTTGATGTACAGTTTCAAGCATTCCAGGATCCATGTATGGAGCATCAAGTCATAGGCTTTCTTGTAGTCAATCCAGGCGATGCACAGATTGGTATATCTGGTTCTGCAGTCTTGAGCTACTGCACTGTCTACCAGTAGCTGATGTTTTGCTCCTTTGATGTTCCTACCAATTCCTTTCTGGGCCTCACTCATGTATTGAGTCATGTGCCTACTCATCTTATCCACTATGATGCGTGACAGGAGCTTCCATATTGTGCAGAGGCAGGTTATCGGGTGGTAGTTTATGCTCCCTTCTGTGGGTCCTTCAGGATCAGGGCTGTTTGACCCTCAGTCAGCCATTCTGGGTGAGTCCCATCCACAAGCAGCTGTTATGTTGTTATTACCCTGCCACTGGGTGTACACCTTTTATAGTTGAGCGGAGAACATCCTATTTATTCTCCTGGCTTCAGCTTCAGCTGGCCAGTGCTGTGAGTCTTTGCTTGGCAGTCTCTAGGACCTCAGGTATGGACAGCTTGCTGTATTTCTTAGGTAGCCCTTTCCTTCTCATACATTTCTGGAGTTCTGATAGCTGGCTACCTTCTTTCCAGGTCGCATTGATCTTAGCCTCCAACCTTCTCTTCCATGGTGGATATTGCACCTTATGGTTAATGTTCATCTTATAGCCAAGCATATCCAGGATCACTGTTGCTGTGATGTAGATCAGCTTGTTGGTCTCAGTGATGGTGGTAGTAGGGATCATTCGTACTGCTGCATTCACATCATCTAGGAGACTTTCAGGAGGTACTTCACTCAGTCTTGGTAATCAGGCATGGTGGTTCCAGGTGTTCAGCTTTGTTTACTATCTTCAATTTCAGGGCAGATGCTCGTGCATTTGCAGCTGCTCAGGGTTTGTTGCTGGGGGGTTCCCAGTCTCAATCTTTGAGTGTGGGGATGATGAATCCCCTGACCTGGTATCCTGACTCCCCCTTGCTATTGCATTTGAAATGCATCTCATCAGTCTCTAGTTGTGACAGCAGTTGTTGTTTGTGGATATTGGAACATTGAGTTAATAGGTTTTTCGGTGTTACTGTTGATGTTGGGTATTGAAGCATCCTCTGGTCCCACATTCTTCATATGTAACCCCTCTCACTGGGGTTACTTGCATAGTAGCATTCCAACAGTCCAGTGTTCTCAGCTCTTGTCCATGAGTGTCTTGCTCTTGTTCCAGTAGCCCATTTCTCATCAGGTTGCCCTGGTTCCTCAACACCTGATGTGGACCTTGTTAAACCAGGCGATGTCCAAGCCGGTATGACTCTTGTTTTTCTGCCTCTCATTGGGGTAGGCAGGTAGCATTAAGGGCCTTGTACAGGCCATCATTGGAGTTGCCTCAACTGATGTCAAAATTTTGTTTTTCATGCAGCGTCCATCATATTGCTGGGCAAACAAAGAAACAGCCGCGACAGTTAATAATGAAAATCGAGACGACTACCATCAGTACGGTCTCTCTGAAACAAGAAAAATTTTGTTTTATACCAGCAGATCATTACATCCAAAAGCTGAAACATGCAGGCATCACAAATCCATATAATTTACCTACAAATATAATCTATTCTTGCCTCTCTCTGTCTGTGTGTCTGTGCATGTGCTTGTTCACTGCTTCAGATGGATTAAATGCACAGGAGGAATTTCGCTGTGCTTGAGTTTACATGTGACAAAAATAAAAAATAAAGGCTGCTTCTTAATTTACCCACAAACTTATTTGTTACACTTGAAAAGTGTACAGCAACCAGCTACCAGATTTGGGATACTATGACATTCTGAACTACTCACTATTTAGGACTTCTAAATACTAAAGGCAGACAAAAGTACAGATGCCTGTCAATATTTCGAGGCAGGTTTCGTGCATGCCGGAATGTTATAGGAAATTCTCGAAAAAGAAAAATACCTTAGTATGACAAAGGTAGGCTCATATGTGGGCTTCTAATAGTAATAAACAAGCCAGGTCCTAGATCTAGAATATTTTATGGTGTTTTTGGTTCATCTACATTATCAATACATAAGCATGCTAGTCTAGCCAAGCATTAGGTGTAATAAAATATATTGCATCCAAAGTCCACATTCAAATATAAATTTTAACATTGCACAGAGCATTCATACTAACCTGATATAAAATGTTCTCCACACACGTGAATGTTTTTGCTGGCGTCCAGTTTAACTGCAGCTCACCATTTTTCTTATCTTTCTGGGTTTGTTAGGAAGCAATGTGAAGTTAAACCAGACTTATTCCACCTCTCTTATTACATCCAAAAGCACTACAGGTCTCTGGCATTATTCTTTTAGATGTAACTTCTACAAGTTTATCTGTAGAAGTTTACTGAATTGGGCTTACAATCACTCGCGTACACTTGTGCCAGTCGTTGGCAAACACAAAGCTCACCAGGCAATATGGCCACGGAAACAAATCCATAGTTGTGGTGTGAGCTTTTCATTCCATTCACTTTTTTGTTTGTTAAACAACATAATCTGACAGATGCAACTAAGAGTAACTTGTACTGGAATGATAGGAAGAGTATGGAGAAGGAAAGGAAGGGCTCGTGATCAAAGCATACCAAATCATCTGTCAAACCTGGTGGACATGGGCATGTATGGCTGTCACTGGTCTTGATTGATGTGACTGGTGATAGAAGTAGCAGCATAAATTCTGAAGTGTATAGAGCTATACTTTCTGCTCAGATTGAGTCAAATGCTGCAAAACTGTTAGGATGGCACTTAACAGTATAGGTGGATGACCCAAAACATACTGCAAACAAGCAGCAGCTGAAACTGGCTGCAGTAAATGCCTGGCAAAGCACCTCAAGGGAGGTAACTCAGCATTTGGAGATGTCCATGGGTTTCAGACTTTAGTTGGTTATTTACTGCAAAGGATTTGCATCCAAGTATTTAAAAAAATCTACACATCAATCACATCTTGATTGTTTCATATCAAATTCATTATAGTAGTATACAGAGGCAAAATCAAGACAATTGTCACTCCATAATTATTGGCACCCTTTGGAAAGATTACCGGCTAGTGGCCTAGTGGTAGCGTGTCCGCCTCTCGATCGGGAGATCATGAGTTCTATTCACAGTCGGGTCATACCAAAGACCATCATAAAAATGGTACCTACTACCATCTGGCAAGGCACGCTGCAATACAGATGCGAGTAGGGAAGTTAAACACTCGTGGTTACCAGAGGACTGGCCCCCCACTGTAACCCTAGCTATGTAATAGGCGAGAGGCCGAGGGCTGCAGAAACGGAGATCGGCCCCGCCTGATGCGCCATATGGCACGGGAAGGACTTTGGAAAGATTAGTAAAAAGGATTATAAAAAATCCAATTTTCATTTCACACTACAAAAATGAGAAATCCAACCTTTAATTGAAATAAATTTATTCAGAGCAAAAATAATCGCTCATCAATAATTATTTTCAACAAAAACACGTGCCACTATTATTGGCACACCTGCATTTAATACTTTTGTACAAACTCTGTTGGCCAGGAAAACAGTAGAGTCTTCTCCTATAACATTTTATAAATTTGGAGACTACAGAACAGGGCATCTGCAACCATTCCCATGTACAGAATCTCTCCAGATCATCCAGGGCCCTCTCTTGTGCATTCTCCTCTTCAGCTCACCTTACAGGTTTTCAATGGGATCTGGGTAAGTGGACTGAGATGGCTGTGGCAGAAGCTAGAAACAGCCAGATTTTGATTTAATATGTCCTGATGTTTCATGGAATCCATGTCATGTACCCTGACAAGGTTTCCAGGTCCTTTGGAGGAAAAAAAAAAACCCCAAAGCATCACAGAATTTCTACCATATTTTACAGTTCTTTTCATAATGTTTTTTTTTATATTTTTATTTATTTATTTATTTATTTATTTATTTATTTATTTATTTATTTTTCTTACACCTTTTTTTTTACACCAAACCCACTTTGAGTGTTTATTGCCAAAAAGCTCCATTTTTGTTATCTCAGACCAGCGGACATGGTTCCAGTCAAGGTTCTAGTAGCGTTTTGCAAACTTCAGGTGCTTACATATGTGATTTAACTGACAGAAAAGGCTTTTTTTTCTCGCATACCTTCCAAATAAGCTGTTGGCATGGAGGTGGTTTTGGAGACTTGGAAACCAAGATTTAACTTTTTCTTGGAATTCACCAACAGTGATCCTTTGGGATATTTTTTTCCTTTCTTACCATCCTCCTCACTGTACATTGGGGCAAAATAAACATGGGCCCTCTTTCAGGCAAGTTTGTGACTGTTCCAGTTGGTGTGCACTTTTTTAAAAAGCTCTCACAGTAGAAATGGGCATTTTTTTTCAGGCAAATAGCCATTTGTTTAATCATTTTGTGATTTACGAAGGTCAACACACTTTTCCATCATTTGTTTTTTGTATTCTCTTTCCCATGTTGATGGATGACCAAGGGAATTTGGCCTTTGTGTCACCTCCTATTTGGACCCAAATTAACCAGGAAGTCATGGATTTTAAGCTTGAAAATTCCTATACACTTAAATTTGTACATTTTTAGTTGATTTTAAATATGAAACATGCTTCAGTTACATTGTGCTCACTATAATTTCCAGGGGTGCTAATAAGTGTCCTGTATTTTTGTTGACATAAATTTAATTTAAATGTTGGTTTTTTTCTCATTTCAGTGTTAGATGTCAGTTCACTTCACTAAAGGGTGGTTTCCTTACCCTTTTTATTTATCTTTACAAGGTGTGCCAATAATCGTACAGAACACTGTATGTTGTTGGTTAAATGTCCTTATTTTTTGTCAGTTAGAAAAATACTGTTGTCCAGAAGGTCACAAATATAATTATTACATACCTCAGCAGGCCTAGAAATTCATATATTTTTTCACCAGCCAGCCGGACTAGTTACCTTCCAAAGTAACTAGCCAAACAGAAAATCAACTAGCCAAAATTTGCTCATGTATGAATTTTACTTCTGTCAAAAATAACACAGAGTAGTTACCATTGTTCATGACTAATGTGCATTTATTTCAAGACCCGAGTATTTTGATACTGTTGTTAAATACATAAATAACAACACAGAGCACCATAATATAATATCAACAAATAATAATATATTGGAAAACTTAGCAACTTGGAGTATGAGTATTGAAAACAAATATACTTACTATCATGACTATAGCACCCAAAATATGTCCAACATGCTTTCTGTATTTGACCATTTATGAGAGAGAAAGCATTAGGAGCTTCATATTGACTGGGAATCAACTTGAAAAAAATTAATTATTCCATAAAAATTGTATCGCAGCCAAGGCCTACCCTGCTCCCACGTTTGCTTATACTGTAAGTCCTTTGTCATTTCTCCTTCTCGTACGCTTTATCGGCGGCTTTTTTCTCCTCTTCAGACCGAGGTCGCTTTGTCCCCGTCTCTGGTGGTTTTTGTACACCTTTCAGAAAATTCCACATCGCAACGTAGCTTTGGCAGATGTAGATGTAAACAACAACAAAAACACGTGTTTAAATGGGCAGTAATGTGGCCACATCTATTGAATTTGATAACGTGATTACCGCAATATTCAACGAGATGCGTTATATGCATGCACAGCAGTGAAAAAACCGACAGCCTGACTCATACACGATATGGTTTGGAATTCTTTGGTATTTTCCGTCCTGCCGATAAACACATCGATTAACGCAGACACGCCACACGCTTAATATGTGGCGGCTTTAGTTGACGGTGTGTCTGAATTAGGGCTGTGCGATATGGGGGGAAAAAATGAATATCCTGATACATTTTCTCCATTTCATGATATACGATATATTGAAATCTCCTCTAAAGGACCCCATGAAATCTAACTTTTTACTGTTTTCACTACAATCCCTGCAGATTAAATAACATTCTTGGTTAACTTTACAGGTGGTTTTCAACAACACATTTTAAATTTTCATGTTCGTGATTAATCACAATTGAGTTGAAATAAGACTATTTTTATTCAACAAAGATGTAGCACAAACTGAAAAAACAATCTTGAAAATTGCAACAAAGGGGCAATACAATACAGAGCTGCTCAGAGCTCAAATCAGTAAAGTGCAAGCTCAACACTGAGAAAGACATTTAGCCTAAATAAGAAAAGTGCTCTTTCATTAAATTATTTAAAAAAATAGAGGTAGATCTCCAAGCTATTAACCTGACTACTGAGAACCACTGGAGCATTCACAATAGAGAGAGAGATTGAGGGAGAGAAGAGAGAGATCTGCAAAACATAATTTTTCTCTTTGCACACTTTTGAACTGAATGTTTTCTGGCTCTGCCTCTCAGATGTGTATAATTCCGGTATTGCCTCCTCTGTAAAATGTCTGTGACCAGGCAACTCATATTTGGGATCGAGTGTGTTTAGCAATTTTTGGAAGCCTGGTTTTTCCACTATACAGGGATGCAAACAGCGCGCCTTTTGGTGGATGCCGCTTTTTTCACGGCTGAATCGCGCAGATCCGAATTTTTTTTTAGGGGGGGCGTTGGAGTGTCTGATTATAATTTCAAAGTAAATTCTGTATTAAAATTACTAAATAAGCAAATCCGTTACCGTCCATGAAACAGGAAGTATAAGGATGAGAAAAAAAAACAGTTTAAATCGGGAAGCTGCGCACATTTGCGCAGTCCTGCTGCTCAGGCTGCACAAATGTGCGCAGCTTCCCAATTTAAACTGTTTTTTTCTAAGGGTAAAAAAAGCAATAACGTCACACACTCGCCAACCAATCCCAACCATGAAAATTATAATCAGACACTCCAACGCCCCCCCTAAAAAAAAATTCGGATCTGCGTGATTCAACCGTGAAAAAAGCGGCATCCGCCAAAAGGCGCGCTGTTTGCATCCCTGACTATACTAATTGGGATCATGTCTTCAGCAATGACGTTAGTGATTGCATCCATTATAGCTCTCCATCTCTGACTCGTTTTCTCATATGGGGTGGCTTTGGAGAACGAGGCCGCTATGATCATTTGTTTAGCTTGTGTGTGTGTGGGGAGGGGGGTTAGCTCGTGGGCAAGTAGTTCGGAGTTTGAGACTCTTCATACTGTACCGGGTGAGTTTTCAGGTGATGGAACATATTTGTAGTGCTGCCTTTCGTGATG
Organism: Neoarius graeffei; assembly: GCF_027579695.1. Taxonomy (NCBI): domain Eukaryota; kingdom Metazoa; phylum Chordata; class Actinopteri; order Siluriformes; family Ariidae; genus Neoarius; species Neoarius graeffei. The sequence goes on from NC_083596.1 coordinate 32,074,883, forward strand.
ACAGGGTTTTTTTTGCACACTTTACAAATTGGCATTTGCTGTTCCACATCCTCCTTGCGATATCCAAAAAAATGCCAGATGACTGACCCCTTACTAGTTCTTTTAGGAACCAATTCATCCGCTTCCATTTTTAATTTGTCGCTGAAATTGACAGAGCTTACACGGTAGCCTATGCAACACCAGCGATTGCACGAACCGAGTCAGTGCTGTAAACCGAAACTAGAAAATCTTCCCGCAAGTTCCTTTCAGCACCTAGATGTCGCCCGGGATTGGTTGGCGAGTGTGTGACGTTATTGCTTTTTTTTTTTTACCCTTAGGCAGCCTCTCACGTTACTGCCTGAGGGACAGGGAGAAAACCACCGGAAAATGTTTTAAACAAACACAAAACAAACGCAAGTTGGCAGATGACCATGAAATACTCTAGTTTACGATATAATAATTTTATATATCTCACACAGAATTTTTGGACATATATCGAGTATATTCAATATATCGCACAGCCCTAGTCTGAATCTTCGCTTCATATATATTTTTTATTTTCAACTAGCCAGCCGGGCTGGCTAGTGACAGGAATTACCTGCCAAATGACAAATTAAGTTGCCTCGGGCAACCGGACCACCGCAAATTTCAAGCCGTGCTCAGTGATGTGACTGGGAACTATTTCAAAGGACACTTCATGTATCCATTCATCATCTATACCGCTTATCCGTCAGGGTCTCAGGGCAAGCTGAAACCAATCCCAGCTGACTTCAAGTGAGGGGCAGGGTACACCCTGGGGCAGGTTACAGGGCTATTGCAATCTGTTGCAGGGCTAACAAAGAGACGAACAACCATTCACACTCAGATTCACAACTATGACAATTTAGAGTACCCAGTTGACCTAATCCATATGTCTTTGGACTGCGCGAAACTCCAGCAGACAATGGGAGAATATGCAGACTCCGCACAGAAAGGCCCCAGTCTGCCACGAGGTGTGAACCCAGAGCTTTCTTGCTGTGAGGCGATAGTGATGACCACTGCACCATTGTGTTTGTTGTGCATTTAGGTATGGTGCTGTTACTCGTAAAGTTCTCATCCCTTGTCATAAAAATACTATTGCAGTTGTCAGAACAGTCTGAAAAATCAGTTATTTGGTGCCAAATAGTCTTTTAATAAACATACCTTTTGTTTGCTGTCTTTTGCCCCTTGTGATTTTACACCTCATTGGAGGTCAGAGGAGAGGTTACTAGCACTTCATTCTGTCCTCTGTTGCCCCTTTTCCACCAAAGCAGTTCCAGGGCTGGTTCGGGGCCAGTGCTTAGTTTGGAACCGGGTTTTCTGTTTCCACTGACAAAGAACTGGCTCTGGGGGCAGAAAAACCGGTTCCAGGCTAGCACCAACTCTCTGCTGGGCCAGAGGAAAGAACCGCTTACGTCAGTGGGGTGGGGGGGGCGGAGTTGTTAAGACCAACAACAATAACAAGACCATGAAAGATCGCCATTTTTAAGCGACAAGAAGCAGCAGCTGTACAAACGCGAAGTCATCCATTATTATTGTTGTTGTTGCTGCTGCTTCTTCCGTGTTGTTTTTGCTTCGATATTCACGCCAAGGTTTATGCAAATGTAGCGATGTAACCGACGTATACAACGACGTAACTGACGTATACAGCGACGTAATGTGGCTTCCCTTAGCACCGCAAGCTATGGAAAAGCAAACTGGTTCTCAGCTGGCTCGCAAGTTGAACGAGTTGTGAACCAGCACTGGCCCCGAACCAGCCCTGGAACTGATTTGGTGGAAAAGGGGTATGTGTCTTTTTGCTTAATTACATTTAGAGACCAATATCCGCAGGGAAGTCCAAGCCAAGCTCCATAAGATGCAGGACAACTGGCTTAGTGCCAAACCTGAGGAAATCCAGTACTTTGCAGACAAGAAAGACACCAAGTGCTTCTAAAAGGGCCCTAAAAGCCCTCTATGGACCTCTCCCCTCTTCCGTGTAGATGGGAGAATGCTCATCACAGACCAAGCCAAGATCTTGGAGTGTTGGGCTGAACACTTTGCAGCTGTGCTAACTCGTCCGCCATCCATCAGTGACGAAGCCATCCAAATGCCTTCCGCAAATTCCAGTCAACCTGGAACTTGTTTCACCACCCACCATTAAGGAGACTCAAAAGTCCATTAGTCAACTTTCTAGGGGAAAGGCACCTGGCATTGACACCAGACATGTACAAGGCAGGAGGTCCTGTCCTCACCTAGAAACTGGCAGACATCTTCCAGTCCATGTGGAAGCAAGGTGTCACCCCAGGACTTTAAGGATGCTTCCATTGTACACCTTTACAAAAGGAAAGGAAGCCACCGGTCCTGTGACAATCATCGGGGCATTTCGCTCTTGTCCATACCCAGCAAAATCCTTGCCAGAGTTCTCCTAAACCACCTCGTCCAGCACCTTGAACAGGGTCTCCTCCCTGAAAGCCAGTGCAGCTTTCGTGCTGGAAGAAGCATAGTGGACATGAGCTTTGCAGCTAGATGGCTACAAGAGAAGTGCCAAGAACAGAACCGTGACCTCTACACCACCTTTGTCAATCTCACAAAGGCTTTCGACACAATTAGCCATGAGGGTCTGTGGAAGATCATGGCCAACTTTGGCTGTCCAGAACGCTTCAAAACCATGGTATGCTAGTTCCATGACGGCATGACAGCCCGTGTACAGGATGATGGAACAACATCAGAAACCTTCCCAGTAGCACGGTGTGAAGCAGGGTTGTGTGCTAGCACCAACGCTCTTCAGCATCATGTTCTCCACCATGCTCACTGATGCTATCCGTGACTGTGAAGAAGGAATAGCCATCAGGCACAGAACAGACTGGAAGCTGTTTAACCAGTGCTGATTGCATGCAGTAATAAAGGTGAAGGAGACAGTAATCAAAGATTTCCTTTTTGCCGATGACTGTGCTCTCAATGCCACAAACAGTCAATGCAAGCAATTACTGACAGGCTATCTGGGTCATGTGAAGACTTTGGCCTTACCATCAGCACCAAGAAAACTGAAGTCTTGTACCAACCATGATCTGGTAAGCCCTACCAGAAACCCAACATCATGGTAAATGATAACAGTGCTCAATGACATTGACAGGTTCACATACATGGGCAACACCCAGCATCAGGCCACGTCAGGCCAGCATTGATGAAGTCAAATGTAGGATTGCCAAGGCCAGTAGTGCCTTTGGAAGGCTTTGACAAAACATCTCGGAATGAAGGGGTATTAGTTTCAGCACCAAGCTCAAAGTCTACCAGGCAGTAGTTGTAACACTTCTCTACGCCTGTGAAACCTGGACTGTATACAGTACAGGCATGCCCAGCAGTTGAACCATTTTCACACAACCTGTCTCCGCAAGTTGATGAACATCAGATGCCAGGATCACATTCCCGACACAGAGGTCCTTTCCTGTGTGAACATGCCCAGCATACACACCCTCCTTGTGAAGGCACACATAAGATGAACGACTAGCATATCCCCAAGGTGCCACTGTATGGAGAACTTGTGGGGGGGGCAAGCGCCAAGTTGGACGCTCCAAACTCCATTTCAAAGACAGCCTCAAGGCCACACTTAAGAGCCTTAACATTCCTATCCGGAGCTGGGAAGATCTTGCCTCTGATCATCATGGTGCAGCCTGATCAACAGAGGTGTCAAGTCAGCTGAACAGCATTGCAGAGCCATGACTGAAAGGAAATGGGCAGTGCGGAAAGCTAGAATAGCCACCACCTCTACTCAGCCACCCACTGGCCTGAGGTGCAGAACATGTGGCAAACAGTTCTGAGCACAAATCGGACTCCTCAGTCACCTCAGAAGACGCACAGCCAACCAGTGAAGTCATGGTCCTCGTCAACTTTGATGAATGAACAGAGACATTTAGAGACCTACCAGGCTCTTTTGCTGGACTACAGTGGCTGAGGTGGATCCATTGGTTTAGTTCATCTATCTTAACTACCATAGCCATTGCTAGGATTAACATATGTGGTGCTTGAACTATTGGATCGGTCCACTTTCTTTTATATACCTTCATGTAGAATTGGCTTGGGCAGGTTCTTTGTGAGGTCAGTTGTGTTCCTTCACCTGTTGATACAGTGACTGGTGCATGGAAGTTCATCTTTTTTCAAGTAGTTTAACAACCTATTCTCCAGTTTTTCTAGCTGTGGGCCTAGATACTCTCATCATGCATAAGGGCATTTGTCTTCCAATAAGCATTTCCTGTGAGGTCAAATGGGTACTATGGTTTCTTGAGCATCTCGTGCTGATCAGGGCAAGGGGTATAGTTGTATAGTTGCATAAATGTCTTATGCAACTGTACAACTCAGCCCATTGTCTGGACAAGTTTTTGCCCTTTTTTTTTTTTTTTTTAAACAATTGAATTGCTTCCTTGCTCTTGAATTGCTCTTTCTACTAGTCCTAGTCCTGCGGATTGTGGCTAATACACTCAGGAGAGCAGATGTTTAATGCCCATTTGTTTTGTTAAGCAGCAAATTATACTGTTTACAAAATGGCTGCAATTGTCCAAGCTAATTATTTTGGGTATACCAAATCTTGAAATTATTCCCCCTTCTAAATGTTTAGCAACCGTCTGTGCAACATTGTGGTTGGATAGAAAGGTCTCTACCTATCTAGAGAACCTGTTTCCCACTAATAGACCATGTTTTTTTCCTTTCTTCCTTTATATTGTGTCCAAAAAAATCCATGTAGATGCATTCAAATGGATCTAAGAGGTGGGGGATGTGTTCTTTTTGGGGCTGAAATGTCTTATGCAAATATCAGCTGAAATATAAGTTCATTTAGCGATGAACTTGTCAGTTGGGGATTGCAAATAAGGTCAGTGTTGTTCAATATACATACCTGATAATTTCCCCCCTTGCTGTGAGCTGCTCTGCAAAGGAAAGGCAACAATTTTACTGGCGCTACCGCTTTCCCTGACACTACACTACAAAACAGGTCTGTTTGTCATAAGCTACTTCCCTTTGTAACATTGACCTTTCCTCAAAGCTGGCTGATTGTTGTAGGTCAATTAAGCCTTGGATTGATTGGTTAGTTAGTGAGTGAGTGAGTGTTTCTTTGATAGGGACAGATACATATCATGCAGGCTGTACAACAGCCTAACAGTAGGCATCATAACATTTATAGCCATAGGCTAATTTCCAATGCCCGTCCCTAGAAGGGCTTTTAAAATAATGTATAAATAACTATTTTTATTTTAAAGAGCAGCCTATCCATTCATCCAGGCCATTCATTTAATCTAAAATACAGCCAATATACATAACTAACCATATGTCAATGTCCATCCACATATCCATTCATCCACTAAATATAAAATTAGTAAAATTAATAAAAATGGTCAGACATTACCTACCTTTCTTTACACCTGCTCTACATAATAAACATACTGTCACGAACACACACGCACACCCACTAATTCAAACACACACACTCAAAATTAACAACCCCCATCTCCCCAACACACTTAAGATCACCACACACACATGCACATAAAATCGACATCCCCCACCCCCCACCCTACTCACCCAACACACACATGCATATTCACACATGGCTACATACCTGGTTGCTTTTTAGGAACTCTTTCATCTGACTCCTGAACCACCCATGACTATGAATGGCCTTGATTTCAGGGGGCAAACTATTCCATAAATGTAGTCCTTTAATTAGGAATGAGGACTGACCAAAGGATGTTTTACGGTGGGGTATCCTACAGTTCCCTGCTACAGCACCCCTGGTGAACCGCCCAACAACCTGCATTGGTTGGATAAGATCACAGAGCACTTGAGGGGCTTGGCCATGCAGGCATTTATAGATCAAATTAACATTTGACAAAGCAGTATTATTATCAAAACTTAGCATGTTCAGGTCCCGCTGGACATCACAGTGATGAACTCTTATTGGCCTCTTACCTAGGGTTTTCAACGCGTGATTATAGAGTCTCTCCAGAGGTCTTACTGCTGAAAGACCTATCTGTGACCATGTAGTTATGCAATAGCCAAGGTGTGAGAGAATCATTGAGTAAAAATATATGTTGGCTGCTTCAAATGATAAACAATCTCTAATTAGTCTGAAAGTGTATAAGTTCAGTCTAACTGTTTTACTGATCTTCTTAATATGTTTGTCAAATTTGAGATGTTCATCCAATATCAGTCCTAAGTATTTGACCTCTGTAACCTGACTAATTGGTTTGTCATAGATATTGATATTTAAGGTAGTTGGTGTGGGGCGCCTCCCAGAGGAAAAGCACATTGACACTGTTTTACTTACATTTAGCGCTAGACATGACTTGTTTAGCCAGTGAGCTACAGCCTCCAGTTGTTCATTTAATTTATGTGATACTGCGGCAGCTGTTTTCCCATGAACATATAGAACCGCATCATCTGCATACATTTGAAAACCTGCCTCTGGGCAGGAGTCAGGGAGGTCGTTTATAAACATACTAAAGAGTATCGGTCCTAATACCGAACCCTGCGGAATGCCAATTTTAATTATTTGAAATGAAGACTTTGCATTGCTGATAGCAACACATTGTTCACAGTTTGTGAGATATGATTTAAACCAGGCCACTGTCTTTTCTGTTAAATTATAATTAACAAGTTTAGATGTTAAAATGTTATGATTTACCTTGTCAAATGCTTTTTTAAGATCTAAAAATACAGCCCCCACCAGGTTAACTTTCTCTATAAATGATTTAATTTGCTCCAGAAGGAAGCAGTTAGCACACTCTGTGGAGAATTTTGCTCTAAAACCAAATTGTAATGGATGTAAATATTTATTGCCTTCTAGATGTTCCATTAATTGTGTGGCAACTGCCTTTTCCAGGATCTTAGATAGAGCAGGCAGGATGCTGATGGGCCGATAGTTGGTCACTTGGTCTGCCGCACCAGATTTAAATATAGGAGTAACCTTTGCTTGTTTCCAGGCTTCAGGAAACGTCCCACTTGTTATGGAGGTGTTTACCAAGTGGGTTAGCGGCTCAGCTAGTGCATTAACGTGTGTTTTTATAAAAACTATGTCTAAATTAAAAAGGTCTTTGGAATAGGTAGTTTTTAACTTAGTGATTATTTTTACTACTTGACTTTTTGATATTTGTTTGAGTTCTAGCAGTTGACCTGTCTTTGCAGCTATAGACCCTTTTCAGTCATGTGACCTTCGTAAACGCGACCACCATTTTGGACATGTAGCGGACTTTGGCTCGAATTGGTTTGAATGCGAGAAAGGCGACAAACGGAGAACATACAAGAAAAAGGAGCGAGATGCAGAAAACACCTTCGCTATCCAGCGACGTAGGGCATTTACAGGGCGAGCAGAGGGAGAAATAACAGTAACGACACATTAGCAACGCCGTACAGAAATAAGTTTATGGCACAGACCCTTTCGGTTCTTGCTCATCTAGCTGCTACAATGACTGCTTAGACTGCAACAATAATACCTAACACACATTTAAGTATCCGTCGTAAAGACGTGAAACTCATCGAGTGACGAGTGTGTTCATTGATAAGCTAACACAATCTAAAAGTAGACATGCCATCACACTGCCCTGGCGCTGTGTACAGTTTCCCTTCTATGGTTTGTGCACTCACTATTTGCCATTACTTTCTCCAACCGTTGTTACAGATTACAGGGAACGGCCTGGATTTAAGAGACAAATACATGTTCCTCTTATTTTGAACACTTATTTTGTAGGCAGTGCTTAATTTGTAAAGTGGGAGGTCCCGGAGCGCAGAGAATGAGCGGCTCCGGTGGAGGAAAAAAGGGGGGGCGCGGCACTGCGCTTCTGGGCATGTTTTGTAATAACACTGCAAATTAAGTTCATCTGCAGATATTTTGTGGATGTCGTTTCATGAGAGAAATCACCAACAAGACAGATATCAAAATCAGACATTAACACTAAATAAACTTGCATTTTTTTATTTAATTATTTTATTTTATTTTATTTTTTGTTACATAGTCAAAAGAGGTGTCGGATCACTGGATCCAGTGTAAATAGCTGCCGGAGCCAACGCCCGAGGTTCCAGAGCGCGCTCCGGCTTGCTCCCCCTCAAATTAAGCGCTGTTTGTAGGACACTGCCTCTGATCTGTCCTACAGTCTACCAACAGCAAAGGAACAGAACGCTAGCTAATGTCGTTAGCTAATAGCTACTACAGAAGAACAGAGAGGTTACAATGGGTTATTTAGCCTATTTGGTTACACACTCGCCGCCACAATGTTAACAGCAATGTAATGCCTTTTCTGGCTAATTTTATTCATCTTACCTCCAACAAAGTGGTCACTACACAAGCGTTGGTGTGCCGCTATCCATCTTCTCCGTCGGTCAGCATCTACCGGGATCCGATAAAATGATAACCCTTGCCTTGTTTGTTGATGGTTACTACATCCAGGTGCACAACAATATAGTGGCATGATGGAAGTCTTGCTGAAAATAAACACTTTCTTTGCTGCTGTTCCTCAATGCTGGCTGTGGTAAACTACTGGTAGTACATGTCCAAAATGGCGGCCGCGTTTGTCGTGATGTCACGTGAAAAGGGTCTATAGCTGGGCCAGACCAGACACTTGTCTTAAAAGTTCTGGCTATATCCTCAACTGACCGAACAAAATAGTTGTTTAGTGCTTGCGCAATTTCTCCATTGTCTGCTATAGTTTCATTCCCTATTTTTAATTCCTGTATGATACTTTGTGCTTTCTGTGGTTGTATTAGGGTTTTCATTTGTTTCCAAATAAGTGAACTATTGCCCTTAGCCTCCTTTAAAAGTGTAATATAATACGTTGCTTTAGCTGTGCGCAATTCTTTAGTAACTCTATTACGGAGTCCTTTATATTGTGCGAGGGCAGTGTTTGTCCGGCTCTTTAAACACACTTTAAGTGCAAGATCACATTGTTTCATGAGCTGTCTAATTGATGAGTCCACCCATGGAAGGGAATTTTTCCTTTTAGATTTTTTGGCTGGCTTGAGAAATTTAGACATTTTATTGATGCCATTCATAAATTCATTGCAACATGTGTTCGGGTCTGTGTTCTGCATCACATCGTCCCAAGTTGCTTCGCTTAATTGACGTTGTAGAATTGGTAGATCTTGCTTGGATATTATAAATTTGTCAGCATTTGGTAATCCTATATTTAGACTGTAATTAGCAAAACGTTTTTTGGTCAACTTCCTAGCTGCCAAGATCATATTATGATCTGACAAGCCCATTATAAGATTAAAAGTTTTTATTATTCGCTCAGTCCTATTTGTAAATATTAAGTCTATCTGTGATTGAGTCGATCTAGTAATTCGTGTCGGCCCTTTAATTACTTGACTGAAATCGAACTTAGACATGGTACTTTTCAATTTACCTCTGGCTTTCTTATCAGCCCAGTTAATATTAAAATCCCCGAATATTATCACCTCTGTTTTATGAGTTATGGCTTTAAGTATTTTCTCTAATTTTTCATAAAAAGTTCCATCATATATTGGCGGGTTATATACAACCAAGATGCGGAAATGCATCTCCGGGGATAGACATTTAATCCAAGGCATTCAAGCTCGTCAAGGTCAAATTCGATTTCACCACATCTGAAGGAATCCTTAATATAAACAACCACACCACCCCCTCTACCAACTTCCCTGTCTTTTCGAAAACATTTATATCCTGGCACATCAATAATAGAAGTTAAAATCTTGCTATGAAGCCAGCTTTCAGTGAGACATAAAAAGTCCAAGTTTGAATCCAACAGTAATGTTTTAATTTCGTCGCATTTGGGGAGGAGGCTTCTAATGTTGAGATGCCCCCCAAATATACCCCTTGGTTTGGCAGAAGGATCCCATATAACTTTGGCATAATTAACTGTATGGAAGATATTTGTTCGTTTAATCGTTGATTTGTTAAGTATATGCTTTATACAGTTTTTATGCGTTTTCCATTTGGGTCCAGTGCCTTTATGGATCATGCAGTTACATCCACACATCTCTGTTGGCAATGAGCAGACCGAGTCCTCAGGTCGCAATTCGTCTCCGGCTACCAACCCAACACCCTGCTGTTCGAGACAGTTCACGTCTGCCTTGAGGCCCAAGGATCCCGTCGCAAGGTCGGGAACCACGATAGAACATTCGGCAACTCTGCCCGCGATCAAGTTCTCGCTCATGGAGTGCTCCCCCACGGCATGCAGCTTGGGGGATGTGGGTCCGCAGCTGAGACTCGAGTATAGGGCGTCGCTGGGTCCCGTATTCAGTTGGATATCGCCCGCCAGCAAGAGTAGCAAGGCGTGAGTTAAAACAGTCTTTATCCAAGCACGTTTATTATTCCGAGTGTATTTGGCGTTCTTGTGACCTAGCTTACAAATTCGTGCCTGGCCATTTTTAAATATGCAGGTGAAGATGACATGACTACCAAAACCAAACGACTGTAGGCTAGGGTTTATTGGAAGCCGTACATCCGCACCTGAATCATGAGTAGGAAAACATTTGTCTTTTAAACAGAGGCACCAGCGTCAGGTATGCACAGGTGAGTAGTATTGGTATGTTACTTGGTAGCTTCAGATGGTGACGGCGTTTGCCAGAAATCAGTCCATACCTTTTAAAGCTACTCACTCTGAATCGAGGCGGCGAGTTGTTTTTCTTACATAAACATAAAGTTGATATGTAGAATGTTGACAAGTAGAAACAGAACTTCCAGCGCGGAGCCCAACAAACCGCGCTTACCAGTATCTGTCTCTGCCACCTGCGACACATTCACCTGCGCTATCTTGGGTTCTGCCCCAGACACTGAGCACGGCATGTGATAGGCTAACCTGGGCCTGACATCTTCAGGTCAGGATAACTGGGTGGCATCTGATTTTCAGTTCTTGCAACCATTTCAGGTATAGATTAATGTCTAGCAGTGACATTTGCAGCTTGATCCGCTTGGTGGTAAAATCAGCTCCAGTCCTGTGTGTGGAACATTTCACCATTGTTAAATGAGAACATTCATGGATTTCATGAATCTTTGTGGATTTCATTCAGATGTGATAGATATGATCTTGTCTCCAACTGTGCAGAAACCTGAGGCCCATATGGCAAAGTTTGTGAACCCTTTAGAAATTTCTATATTTCTGCATAAATATGAAATAAAACATAATTAGATTTTCACAGAAGTCCTAAAAGTAGATAAAAGAAACCCAATTTAACAAATGAGACAAAAATATAATACTAGTGCAGAAAGATGTCCACAAGTGCTGGCGACTGGCAGTTTTCTCCACCTACACAGTCAGTCTATGCCGGTTACTCAATCCGAGAAAAAATAAAAACTTGCCTCTCAATGTTCAAGCGATTTATATCCTCTCCATTGCCCATGATTTGCTGCAAATCCAACTATTCCACCACAAAATTGTCTAGCATGATCGGAAACAATGCCATATTTGTTGATCGATTCTCAGACGCTGATTGGCTGGTCCGGACCACATGACCACGCCGTAGTGTATGTAGTTATGTTACAGAGCCAGGCAGCATACTACAGAGGGTAACTCAGGAAAGCCAAGCACACGCGTGTGGAAGGAAATCTCATCTCATTTCATTATCTCTAGCCGCTTTATCCTGTTCTACAGGGTCGCAGGCAAGCTGGAGCCTATCCCAGCTGACTACGGGCGAAAGGCGGGGTACACCCTGGACAAGTCGCCAGGTCATCACAGGGCTTGTGGAAGGAAATTTCATACATATTTTGCAAGTATTTTACAGGGAAATGGTTAGGAATTTATTAGCTAAGAATGTACCAGAGGCATGTAAATTTCAATATTTTCCGGGGGAGGGGGCATGCCCTCAGACCCCCTAGCATTAGCGCGCCTTCGGCATGCTACAGCTACTTTGCCTTCGCAAATTCCAGGGCCACCTATTACTACTTTTTTTTAAAAGCCGGCTACTTCAGATTTTCTGGAGAACCCTGAGTGCACCTCAAATTAGAATATCATAAAAAAAATTCACTTTTTTTGTAATTTTGTTCAAAAAGGTAAACTTTCATATATGCATGTTCAAATACGTATTTCATGCCCTTTTTGTTTTTAATTTTGATGATTATGGCTTGTAGCTCATGAAACTCAAAAATCCAGCATCTCAAATTATTACAGTGTTTCCTAAGAGCAATCAAAAAAGGATTTACAATACAGAAATGTCCAACTGCTGAAAAGTATGTTCATTTCTACACTTAGTACTTGGTTGGGGCTTCCTTGCCATGAATTACTGCATCATTGCAGCGTGGCATGAAGGCGATTAGCCTGTGGCACTCCTGAGGTGTTATTGAAGCCCAGGTTGCGGTGATAGTGGCCTTCAGCTCATCTGTTTCTCATCTTCCTCTTGACAACAGCCCATAGATTCTCTATGGGGTTCAGGTCAGGCGAGTTGGCTGGCCAGTCAAGCACAGTTATATCATGGGCAGCAAACCATTTGGTAGTAGTTTTGACACTGTGGGCAGGTCCTGCTGAACTTTGTGACAGTTGTACGTAGCCCCTTTCCTGAAGACATCTGTGTGTGGTGGCTCTTGATGCACTGACAGCAGCCTCAGTCCCCTCCCTGTGAAGCTCTCCCAAGTTCTTGAATTAACTTTTCTTGATAATCCTCTCAAGGCTGCAGTCATCCCTGTTGCTTGTGCACCTTTTCCAGCCAGCCTTTTCAGCAATGACCTCCATACCCTCCTCTTGGAGTGCATCAGTGATCATTTTCTAGACAACTGTCAAGTCAGCAGTCTTCCCCTTGATTGATTGTGGTTGCATGTACTAAACTAGAGCAAGAGATGCATGGTATTTTATGCTATTTTAGTCAAACTTGAAATAAAACACTAATATTTTGAGGTTGGTTTTTTTTCCACTGTAGGCCATAATTATCAAAATTAAAGTAGAAAAATGCTTGAAACGTTTTGGTTTACATGTGATGAGTCTAGAATATTGAGGTATTTCACCTGACGTCACAGGGTCACGTGACGCCCCGGTGTCCGCCATTTTGAACGTCAAGCTAGCTAATGTCAACAACAGTAGCTAGTATGTTACTGTAGCAATGTTTACGTTCAGTCATTTGGATGACTGTTAAAACCTTTCAGTCTCAAGTTTTTCCTTTACTGGATTTACTAGTTTACTGAGCTAGCGCACGCCGGCCGCCAGGGAGCTAGCGCGCGCTAGCTCCCAGCACTGCTAACTGCTAGTGCACTGCTACAACTACACCGACCCTAATAATACAGTTCTTGGTCATTGCCTGGTAACAGCAAATTTATAACGGGCCATGTCTCAACAGACTAAGAAGTTATTTCAATGACATATTTAATAACATTTTGTTTATCCTGAGGACCGAAAGTAAATGAAAATGTGAACAAACCTTAGCTGCAATAAGATGGCGACCACCGGCTCCAGGGACGACCCGCTGATGTAGGCATGTTACCCAGCCTGACACAAAATATTTTTAGGCATCCAAACTCTTATACACTTTCAGATCAATACCTGTGTATGGCGATGGGTTTTTAACGACAAAGGTATACAGATCATGTGGGCCGAAGTCAGGTAAAGACGAGGGCTTCGTGTACTTCCGTATGTCAGTGAGCAATCCTGGTGGAAGCAGGTAAATATCGTTCTCTAAGCCTGCTAACCTCAATTTTTGCAAATACCTCTCCCTCTGCTCGCCCTGTAAATGCCCTACGTCGCTGGATAGTGAAGGTGTTTTCTACATCTCGCTCCTTTTTTCTTTTGTTTTTCGTTTGTCGCCTTCCTCGCATTCAAACTGATTCGAGCCGTAACGTCCAAAATGGCAGCATCACATGACTTGGTCACGTGGGTGAAATACCTCAATATTAAAATTTTACTTTCGTCCTGGTCACAGTCATTTTAGGGTCACTGAGATCAAAATTTCAAATTAGTTATGGAATAATTATTTTACTTTTGATGTATCTGGGATGTAATTATGAACAGAAGGTTTAAGTTTCGGTGTACAGCAACTTTGTTTTTGTAGGAGAACCATTTGAATTAATGCAAATTTAGGTATGTCACAGACTTGCAAATTAATTGTTATAAAAAAAAAAAGTCAACCCTAACCCTATATTTCTCTCTTGTAGAAGCCGCCTTCTTGTTATTTATTTCATTGCGTTCTTTGTACTTTCGTTTTCTGTCTTTTTCCCTCAATAACTCCAGTTTTTGTGGATCCTGCCATATCCTCTCATGGTACTTGCATGTTCTTTCTGCTGATGTTTTATGTTCCATTTTCTACAATATTTGAGCAAAAATACATCAGTATAAATACTTTATTATATTTTGCCAATACTCTGTCATTGCCTTCCTATTTCTACAGTGTATATTAAATATGTGTTCACTTGCTTGAAATCTTTATGATATTATTTAGTGGCACTAAACTTCCACACTGTGATTCTGTAACAATGCAAGTCCATGACAGTTTTAGCCCTTAGCAGTAAGTATCTCACACGTCCATATATTCTAAATATATAATCTGAAATATCCAAGATACAACAGAGTGCAGGGCTGGGTTTATGTCATTTGTATCTCAGTTACATTCACTGAAGTTTTTTTTTTTAAGCAGGCATTTGTAAGATTGTAGTTTGTAATATTTGTAGTCATTTTCGTGTATAAAAGGTTTGAAATTAGGCTGCAAAGTGTAAAAGATCATGGGTCAAGTTCTTTCATGAAGTATTTTGATTTATGATATCTGAAATATTCTTCAATACAGTCAGATTTCCAGACATGACGATGTTAAGTGTCACAGACTTAGGTTTCAAGTATCTGCCTTGTAATTACCAGGGAAATATTTTATTCCTGAAACTTTGTATACTCATTGAACATGGCTCCCAAAGCTCTATTCAGAAGTTATATAACTTAAACCAAGTCCTTCATTATTTCCCTAAAATTGAGTTGTCACGGACTTGCAGAAATTTAGGTGAATTCTTTACTGATGGACTTGATCACCACAGAAAGAATTCTGCTATCACGGTGTGCCCGTAAACCTTTTTTCTCAATAACAGTTGTTATTCCAAAGAAGTTTATTTACTTTAAACCTAAAGTGAAACATTTATTATGTTTTTTACTTGGGCAATGACAGAGTAAGGCAGCTAAAACAGAAAGTGTCAATGAGGATATGAAGTCAGTCTTTGGCCTCCGATGTCGTAGCACCTTCAAATAACCTGCAAAACGAACAGTAAGAATTTCATCGTCACCCCTATAGATTTTATGTGGCCATTCCTTGATTGTATACAAAATAATTTGAGTTCAAAATTATTCTTTTTAATTTGACCCACCATAACGTGTAAATTCACACCCTTTTTTTTTTTTTTTTTTAATTCAAAAGCGACATTTTTCATATACCATCAATAAAATCATATGAAATGACTCAAACCCTGGTGAGTCATGATGGATGTCTCCACAGAATACTTTGAAACATCTGGTACCTTTAATTACTTTCCTTCTGATGGCTCATAACATGTTATCAGTAGAAATGGATCCTTGATCCAGGACATTTATTAAGTAACTGGAAAATATTTAACTTTTTCACAGTATTCTATTCTAATTTGAGATGCACCTATATGTGTGTGTGTGTGTGTGTGTGTGTGTGTGTGTGTGTAGCACAGGGTGTGTGTGATGTGTCAGTGCAGTAGTACTGAGGTAGTAGTGCTAGTAGTAGTGCTTGTAGTTAGTGCATGCTACATGCCGCTTCTGCTTGCTACTTTCTGCTTTCAGCTTCTGCCACCAGCTAGCCTCCTTTCAAGGGCGAAAAGAGGAGCCGAGTGTGTAAGTCTCCTCTTGCTGGTACATACCGGTAGCCTCTCCACCGTCAAGACTCCTACAGTGCCTCCTCGTGGCCACACATGGTAACTGGGTCCTTGCGGGCCCAGGCTAAACTGTGGGGGATCTCGGAGCAGCAGTGGGCCCCAGGGGCGCGGTGTGCAGGCCCACCTTAGGGTGGATACGCCCTGACCCTGCCAGCCCCAGCCATGGGTAAATAGCCCCACTGCCATGTGGGTCAGCCTTTTCAGGCACGGCTAAGGGAGCACACCCCAACAGAAAAGCAAAAGTCCTCAACGGCGGAACAGGCTGACCTGTGGGGAGCATCATAACGGCTGGGAAGGCGGATGAAGGCTGCAGCAGAGCTGGGTCCCCAGTCGTCTTGGTTTCCATGCCACTGGATTTTGCCCCAGACCTGCCAAGGACCGTGAGGTGGCTGTCCATGCACCAGCCTCCCCACGTTAAACAGCATCACGCACAAGCATCCTCTACAGAAAGGGATTTCACCCTACCATCCAGGATTAAAGTCCTATGGCGATCAGCAAATGGCGACGGGGGCAGGGTTATGTAATCTGCAAGCCCCTAGTCATGAGCTGGCACGTCAGGCGGTGGGTGCCAGATACAGTCGCCGGGCTCCTGGACCAAGGCAAAGGAGCCCCTCGGCAGCTGCACCCACGACTGAGCAGCCCTGTTTAGGATCCACTCTGCTCACCCCTCATGGGGAAGGGGCTAGAAAAGGTGCTCTAAAAATAGCTTGCCTTACACCACCCGACTGGATTACCGCATCCAGAGGGAACACCATACTGTGGTCAGAAACACAAGCAAATAAACTTTGGAGCCTGGAATGTGCGCACACTGATGGACTGCACCTCCAGTGATAGACCTGTGAGACGGACTGCCATCATCGCTAGAGAACTACGAAGATGTCGGATTGACATAGCAGCCCTTTCGGAAACTCGGCGGGCGGACGAAGGGCAACTGAAGGAGGAGAAGGGAGGTTACACTTTGTTCTGGAAAGGAAAACATGCTGATGAGCCTAGGATCCATGGGGTTGGTTTTGCCATTAAGAACCAGCTCGTCAGGCACCTCTCTGAGCTTCCTGTGGGGATCAGTGAGCGCCTCATGACCATCCGCCTAGCCTTGACCAACAACCAAACAGCGACTGTAGTGAGTGCTTATGCTCCTACCCTAGACTCTGATGTGGAAGAAAAAGAGACCTTCTATGCCTGCCTAGACCAAATCCTGTCTAAAATCTCCAGAGTGGACAAGATCATCCTCCTTGGGGACTTCAATGCCAGGGTTGGCCGGAATCAACATCTTTGGAAAGGCACAATAGGAAAGGAGGGCATGGGGAACATAAACTCTAATGGAGTGCTGCTTCTAAGTACATGCGCTCAGCACAACCTCGTAGTCACCAACACTCTGTTTCGGCAGAAAAACAAGCTCAAAGCATCTTGGAGACACCCCCGCTCTAAGCAATGGCATCTCATTGACTGTCATTGTATGAGCCAGGGATCGCAGTGACATGAACATCACAAGGGCCATGATCAATTCGGACAGCTGCTGGACTGACCACCGCCTTATCCGTTCCACAATGTCCATCAAACTTAGAAAAACAAGGTGGGTTCAAAAGAAGCAGATCAAACGAAGGCTGAACCTTGACAACCTGAATGATACTGCCATCCAGCAGCAACTTCAGGACTGCCTTGGGAAAAGCCTTCAGCAAGAGTACCCTGACAACATCGAAGAGTATTGGGGCCTTCTCAAATCCACCATCCTTGACTCCTGTGAATCCACCCTTGGATACAAGTCTAGAAAACACCAAGACTGGTTCGATGAGCTTGACACAGAGATAGAAGATCTTATCTCCAAAAAAACGAAAAACCTTCCAGGCCTGGCAAAATGACACAACAAGTGAGGTCAAAAGGATAGCTCGCTCTAGGGCTAAGGCTGAAGTTCAGAGTCGGGTGAGGGAACTAAAAAACACCTGATGGACTGAAAAGGCTCTGGAACTCCAAAGACTTGCAGACTCTGGAGATACAAGAGGATTTTTCAGTGCTACGAGAGCCGTTTGTGGCCCCAGCCACCACGGCTTAAATCCCCTGCACTCAAAGGATGGGAAGACACTTTTAAAAGACAACTCAGCCATCAACACACGCTGGAAAGAGCATTTCCAAGAGCTCTTGAACCGGGACAGCTCAGCTGCACCAGACATCTTGAGCCAGGTCCCCCAAATGCCCATCAGAGAAGACCTGGGTGTTCCTCCCACCATAACTGAGGTTGTCAAATCCATTAGGAGCCTAAAGAACAACAAGGCCGCTGGTCCTGATGGGATCTCCTCAGAAATCTTAATTGAAGGGGGACCAAAGCTCTGGCACCACATCCACCAGCTGCTTCTCAAGGTCTGGGAGAGAGAGGAGCTACCCTCAGAGCTCCGTGATGCCCAGATTGTCACCATTTTCAAGAAAGGGGACAAAGCTGAATGTGGAAACTACAGGGGCATCTCACTTCTATCAACAACTGGCAAAGTCCTCACCCGCATACTTGCCAACCGCCTGCTTCCACTGTCTGAGGAATTACTCCCAGAATCTCAATGTGGTTTCCGCCCATCCAGAGGAACAACAGACATGATCTTCACTGCCCGCCAGCTACAAGAAAAGTGCCGCAAACAAGGGCTGCCCCTGTACATGGCCTTCATAGATCTGACGAAGGCTTTTGACTCTGTTGACCGCCAGGCTCTATGGAGCTTACTATCAAAGTATGGATGCCATGACAAATACATCCGCATACTGAGGCTCCTTCATGATGGCATGTCAGCTACAGTGCTTAGCAATGGTGGCTCTGAATATGAGCCTTTCCCTGTGGAGACAGGAGTAAAACAGGGCTGCATCATTGCACCTACCCTGTTTGCCATTTTCATTACTCCATCTCATTGGCCAAGAACTGCCACAAGGGATCCCAATCCTCTATAGAACAGATGGCAGGCTGTTCAATCTAAACAGATTCAAAGCCAAAAGTAAAATCAGGAACACCACCATCATGGAACTTCAGTATGCAGATGATAATGCCATTGTATCACACTCCCCAGATGAACTCCAGAGCATCCTGAATGCCTTTGCCAAGGCATACACAGCCCTGGGTTTGGCATTAAACATCAAGAAGACATAGGTCCTGTTCCAACCATCACCCAACCAGCCCTTAACCCAGCCTACCATCAAAGTACAGGATGCTACACTGGAGAATGTGGACCACTTCCCCTACCTTGGCAGTCTGCTCTCCTCCAAAGCTGACATAGACTCTGAGGTCAATCACCGCCTGAGCTGTGCCAGTGGAGTTTACGCCAAACTCAGAAAAAGAGTCTTTGATGACAGAGACCTGAGACCCCAAATTAAAATCCTGGTTTACAAAGCTGTAGTTCTTCCCTCGCTGTTGTACGGAGCAGAAACATGGACCACATACAGCAGACACCTAAAAGCTCTAGAACCATTCCATCAAAGGTCCCTACGAAAAATCCTGAAGATCAACTGACAGGACAAATGCACCAACATCAGCATCCTGGAGGAGGCAAATATACCCAGTATCACAACTATCATAATAAAGCACCAACTCTGCTGGACAGGCCACATCATCCGCATGCCAGACACCCATCTCCCAAAGCAGATCCTGTACTCCCAGCTAGAAGCAGGTCAGTGTGCCCCTGGCGGCCCAAAGAAACGCTACAAAGACAACACCAAGACCTACCTAAAGAAGTTCAACATAACATCTAGTAACTGGGAGGATCTGGCCATGGACAGACATAGCTGGAGGAAAGCAGTGCATGAGGGTGCAGCACACCATGAAAACGAACTCCACCGTGCCACACAAGCAATGCGGCAGCGCCGAAAGGATCACATGGAAAAGGCTCCAGCAATACCCACCACCTCTACTTTCCGGTGCCCACACTGCACCAAAATATGTGGATCAAGGATTGGTCTCTACAGCCACCTGAAGATCCACAAGTAGAAAACCCTACTGAGAGGACAGACATACTCGTTTCGAGTGACCGCTGATGATGATGGTGTGTGTTGGAATAGGCGGTGCCATGACAGCTTGCATGTTAGCCATTTTCTTTCTTGTTCATTTCAGCCAGCTGTTTCTTTCGCAGTGAGGTCAATAGTTGAGTTCTTCCTGTTTCTTCTGTCTGTATGTACTGACATGATGGATAAGGTAATCTTTAATTTCAGGGTATGGTTTCTTGTTCAGGCCCACAACTTAGTTCGGTTCTTCTTTAACTTTTCGAGACCGTGCCAGGAGCTGGTCTTCCCAGGCAGTCTCCCATCCTATTACTAAACTGGCCCTTAAGGCGCATTGGGTGGTGCCGATATCAGTTTCTCTAGCTCTCAGCCTCTTGCCTATTACCATACATAGCTAGGGGTGGGGTGGGGGCAGTCCTCTGGTCAACTTTTTGAGGTAGGGACACAATAGTAAAGCTCTTGTTGTGTTTCTCTGGACCCATGGCTCACCAGTCTCATTTCCATTTGGTGGGAAAGTCCATGATGTATCTGTGTGTATGTACAGTGAATATAAAAAGTGTACGCACATTGTTAAAATGAAAGGTTTTTCTGATGTAAAAAAAAGAGACCATGATAAATAATTTCAATACTTTTCCCACCTTTAATGTGACCTATAATCTGTACAATTCAACTGAAAAACAAACAAACCTGTTAGGGGGAAAAACAAAAATTCAAAATGTACAATAATCTGGTTACATAAGTGTGCACACCCTTAAACTAATACTTTGTTGAAGCACCTTTTGATTTAATTACAGCATTCAGTCTTTTTGGGTAGGAGTCTATCAGCCTGCCGCATCTAGACTTGGCAATATTTGACCACTCTTCCTTGCAAAAGCACTCCAAATCTGTCAGATTGCGAGGGCATCTCTTGTGCACAGCCCTCTTCAGGTCACCCCACAGATTTTCAATTGGATTTAAGTCTGGGCTCTGGCTGGGCCATTCCAAAACTTTTTTTGGATTATTGTCATGCTGAAAGATGAAATTCATCTTCAGCTTTGTAGCAGACACCTAACGGTTTTGGGCCAAAATTGACTGGTATTTAGAACTGTACATAATTCCCTCCACCTTGACTAAAAGTCCTGTTCCAGCTGAAGGAAAACAACCCCAAAACATGATGCTGCCACCACCATGCTTCACCGTGGGTATGGTGGTCTTTTGATGATGTGCAGTGTTTTTGTGCCAAACATACTTTTTGTAATTGTGGCCAAAAAGTTCAACCTTGGTTTCATCAACCATAACACATTTTCCTACATGCTTTTGGGAGAGTTGATGTATTTTTTTTGCAAAATTTAGCCGGGCCTGGATGTTTTTCTTTGACCCTACCTCATGGTCCAGACATATGGAGAATATGGGAGATTGTCACATGTACTGTAGTACACAACCAGTACTTGCCAGAAATTCCTGCAGCTCCTTCAGTGTTGCTGTAGGCCTCTTGGCAGCCTCCCTGATCAGTTTTTGTCTTGTCTTTTCATCAATTTTGGAGGGACATCCAGTTCTCAGTAATGTCACTGTTGTCCCATATTTTCTCCACTTCTTGATGACTGTCTTCACTGTGCTCCATAGTATATCTAATGCCATGGAATTTTTTTTTGTATCCTTCTCCTGACTGATACCTTTCAACAATGAGATCCCTTTGATGCTTTGTAAGCTCTTGCTGGCCATGGCTTTTACTGGAGAATGCAACTGAGTAAATGTCTGAACTTTATTTAGAAGAAAGAAAAAAAGCACAACTTTATTCATCACACAGTTGTGAAATTTCCTCTCTGCATTTAACCCATCTGAAGCAGTGAACACCCACATGCACACACGTGAGCAATGAGCACACACACAGACCCAGAACAGTGGGCAGTTGCGAGTTAGGTGCCTCGCTCAAGGGCACCTCAGCCCAAGGCCATCCCATATTAACCTAACCTGCATGTCTTTGGATTGTGGGGGAAACCGGAGCACCTGGAGGAAATCAACACAGACACGGGGAGAACATGCAAACTCCACACAGAAAGGCCCCCGCCGGTTGCTGAGTTCGAACCCAGAACCTTCTTGCTGTGAGGCGACCGTGCTAACCAGTACACCATCGTGCCACCCACGATTTTATTTGGGGTTAATCAGAGTCATTTTAATTGATGGCAGGTGTGTACTCAAAAAGACTGAATGCTGTAATTAAATCAAAAGGTGCTTCAATAAAGTATTAGTTTTAAGGGTGTGCACAGTTATGCAACCAGCTTATTGTACGTTATTTATTTTATGTTTTTCCCCCAACAGATTTGATGGTTTTTCAATTGAATTGTATAGGTTATAGGTCACATTAAAGGTGGGGAAAGTTTTGAAATTAATTATCGTGGTCTCATAGGTTTTTCTGATGTAAAAAAAAAAAATCATTATAACAGGGTGTGCACACTTTTTATATCCTTCCTATTTATTTATTTATTCATTCAGCCAGCATGTAGTCTTGATGGGTCCCTTTCAGTGAAATGTTCGCTTATTTAATATGCATTCCTGTGCATAGCTCTTCAGTTGTTCCTTAAGCTTGACCATGCGGGTGTCACGGTGGTGTAGTGGTTAGCACAGTCTCCTCACAGCAAGAAGGTTCTGAGTTCGAACCCAGCGGCCGGGAAGGGCCTTTCTGTTTGGAGTTTGCATGTGACCCGTGTCTGCATGGGTTTCCTCCGGGTGCTCCGGTTTCCCCCACAGTTCAAAGACATGCGGTTAGGTTAATATGGGACGGCCTTGGGTTGGAGTGCCCTTGAGCGAGGCACCTAACTCCCGATTGCTCCCCGGGTGCTGTTAGCATGGCTGGGTATGTGTGTGTGCTCATTGCTGTGTGTGTGCATGTGCATGTTCACTGCTTCAGATGGGTTAAATGCAGAGAGGAAATTTCACAACTGTGTGATGAATAAAGTTCCTTTCCTTTCCTTCCTTCCTTCCTTCCTTCCTTCCCTCCCTCCCTCCCTCCCTCCCTCCCTGTTTGCACTTCAAATTTGGTTATCCAGCCCTGTGCACCTGCTTCCAGTTTTTGTTGAATGCCTGCCATTCCTTTCATATCAGCAAAGCCTTATGGTACATACTTGGGGTTTGTTTCGGCATTCAGAACAGGTACCTGTAAAACTGGATGCTCTGCACAAAGATCATTATATGGGCCATTATTCCATTATCTGTCAAATCTGTTTCACAGTCCTCCATATCTGTGACTCCTTGAGCTTTTCTCTTTGTGACCCTGGAAAGAGTTCTTGTTCTGTCTTTTTTAAACTTCTTTTCCCTTGAGAAGATTCTTTTAATTCTGTCTTTCTTTCTGATATTAGAGACTTTACCTATTGTACTAGTCTTTCCATAACCAGCCACAAAACACCACTGGCAGTACAAAATCTGCAATAAGCAAAAAAAAAAAAAAAAATTGTTTTTCTTAAATGTTTAACAGGCAAATTTATATTTTATCAAGCCACTGTTAGTATGACCCAGCAGTTATTAAAAGCTTTGCCCTTAAGCAGACTATAATCTTATCCCAACAAATTTATTTATGCAAATTTTGTACTGCCAGTGGTGTTTTGTGGCTGGTTATGGAAAGACTAGTACAATAGGTAAAGTCTCTAATATCAGAAAGAAAGACAGAATTAAAAGAATCTTCTCAAGGGAAAAGAAGTTTAAAAAAGACAGATCAATGAACACACTACCACTGTTCTACAGTTTAAAATTCAAATATCCGCACAACTCTCACACAGGTGCACGACAAAATTCAAACATCCAACAAGTTGATTTATACAATGTAAGTGATGCACCCAGAGTGAAAATACTAAATTTCAGTTATCCAACAAGTAACAATGCACTAATTACACAATTTAGCACTAAAAATGCTAAAAAATTCACCTGTCAAATGAACAATGTACTGAATTATATAACTTGACACACTCAAAAAGTAATGCTAAAATTCGTAGCAAATGTAATGCTAAAATTCGTAGCAAATTCGTAGCGTATAAACCTGCTTGAAATTGAAAATGCCCGAGTTTTGATAGCAAGGAAAATAATGTATTACCCTACCCTAAATGATAAATGCTAAAATTCAGATAAGATAAGCAATGCCTTACACCAATATAAATGACAAATGCCAAAATTCAATGCTAATACAAATTTAATTGAGACACTAAAAATGAAAAACACTAGATCAGTTCGTAAGGATCAAATAGCTCTTAAAAAGAAAAAAAAAGTAAAGAGTGCCATCTTCTGGCTCAGTTGTAGTACTACAACTGATCCAGAAGATAGGCCATTTGCAGGAATTGGTCACTTGTCAATTTTGCCCATAGCAACAAGCCCGTGGTGGGCAAGCTAACTTGACATTCCTTGACAACCATAAGAGTTTGACTAGTGATGCAAAACAATCAATTTCTATAATAGTTGTTTTGACCTTTTCAACGGTCTTTTTTTGACCCGAATTTTCGTGTGTACTTGGAAAAAGTTTGTGGTTTAAACTTCTGTCGTAAGATAAACCGAATCATTGGCCATAAAAGAGAGTTTTTTTGGACTAAAGTTGGTCGCCGCCGAAAGCAATTCATGTGCAAAATGGCGGATATACCTGTATTTATTTTCAAGAATCTTCACACATTAAGCGAATGATAAAGGTAGAAAAGGAGAAATTATGTTATAAACATACCTGAGAAACCCGCCATTTCATACGTGAATTTTTTTTCGGCGGCGACCAACTTGAGTCCAAAAAACTGTCTTTTATGGTGGGCAAGTTAGCCACATTCATTCTGATGTACATCTGTACATCAGATTTATAGTCATGACAAAACAAATATAATACAGTGACAAACAACACAACAAGCACAACATGCTTAGAAACACGAGGCTTTCCCCGCTGACAATATGAATTCTGCCCACTGAGTGAAACCCATATAAAACTTTTCATGGCATAAAGTCAAATATGCTGCCCACTGGTTCTCTTTACAAAATGCACACAAATAAGGCCTTTATGCAGCCACTATGAATTTTTTACCCACTGAATGGAACCCATCTGAAACTTTTACTGGAGTAGAAACAATTGTCCTACAGAGGTTTTTAGGCCTTTTAGCCACCTGTGTTCAGGCAGTGAGGCTATTTTATCACCACCTCCTCACCTCTGTGTAAAGACAATGGGCCTATTTTCCAATTCTTTCTGCTAACCTTTCTTTTTAACAGTTTGTTGCTTATCGTCCAGGCAGGTGTCACCATGATAAGATGATGTACTATGTAGACTGTACAGGCATGCTCTGCTTTAACTTTTTCCCTGCAGTGTGCAGGGAATATTCCCCCTGCCTTCCAGAATATTACCCTCTTGGCTGGGTCACTAAATTTATGGGGAATCCTTTCCCATCTCCCACGGAGGCTTGAGGATAGGTGAGGGAACTACAACGTTTTATACATTTGATTCCAAAAGTAAACCTAAGCAATAAACAAGGTTAGTAAGTTTCAGCAAACACTGAAACATGAACATACTGCATGATCTGATATATTCAAAGGATGGGGCATATTTGCCTCCTTTAATTGGTTAATTTTACTTTATCTTCCTCACAGTAAATCCCCTCACTGCCACTAGGTAGCCTCCTATTCTTTTAGATCACCTATTAAACCAAGGCTGCTGAAAAAACAACAGGTCAGGTTGGATCTGAAGGAATGACTTGACTTGCTATCTATAGTTGATGCACATACAGTGGTGCTTGAAAGTTTGTGAACCCTTTAGAATTTTCTATTTTTCTGCATAAATATGACCTAAAACATCAGATTTTCACACAAGTCCTAAAAGTAGATAAAGAGAACCCAGATAAACAAATGAGACAAAAATATTATATTTGGTCATTTATTTATTGAAGAAAATGATCCAATATTACATATCTGAGAGTGGCAAAAGTATGTGAGCCTCTAGGATTAGCAGTTAATTTGAAGGTGAAATTAGAGTCAGGTGTTTTCAATCAATGGGATGACAATCAGCTGTGAGCTGTGACAAACCCTGTTTTATTTAAAGAACAGGGATCTATCAAAGCCTGATCTTCACAACACATGTTTGTGGAATTGTATCATGGCACGAACAAAGGAGATTTCTGAGGACCTCAGAAAAAGCATTGTTGATGCTCATCAGGCTGGAAAAGGGTACAAAACCATCTCTAAAGAGTTTGGACTCCACCAATCCACAGTCAGACATATTGTGTACAAATGGAGGAAATTCAAGACCATTGTTACCCTCCCCAGGAGTGGTCAACCAACAAAGATCACTCCAAGAGCAAGGCGTCTAATAGTCGGCGAGGTCACAAAGGACCCCAGGGTAACTTCTAAGCAACTGAAGGCCTCTCTCACATTGGCTAATGTTAATGAGTCCACCATCAGGAGAACACTGAACAACAATGGTGTGCATGGCAGGGTTGCAAGGAGAAAGCCACTGCTCTCCAAAAAGAACATTGCTGCTCGTCTGCAGTTTGCTAAAGATCACATGGACAAGCCAGAAGGCTATTGGAAAAATGTTTTGTGGACGGATGAGACCAATATAGAACTTTTTGGTTTAAATGAGAAGCGTTATGTTTGAAGAAAGGAAAAGGCTGCATTCCAGCAGAACCTTATCCCATCTGTGAAACATGGTGGTGGTAGTATAATGATTTGGGCCTGTTTTGCTGCATCTGGGCCAGGATGGCTTGTCATCATTGATGGAACAATGAATTCTGAATTATACCAGCAGATTCTAAAGGAAAATGTCAGGACATCTGTCCATGAACTGAATCTCAAGAGAAGGTGGGTCATGCAGCAAGACAATGACCCTAAGCACACAATTCGTTCTACCAAAGAATTGTTAAAGAAGAATAAAGTTAATGTTTTGGAATGAACAAGTCAAATTCCTGACCTTACTCCAATCGAAATGCTGTGGAAGGACCTGAAGTGAGCAGTTCATGTGAGGAAACCCACCAACATCCCAGAGTTGAAGCTGTTCTATATGGAGGAATGGGCTAAAATTCCTCCAAGCCGGTGTGCAGGACTGATCAACAGTTACCGGAAACATTTAGTTGCAGTTATTGCTGCACAAGGGGGTTACACCAGATACTGAAAGCAAAGGTTCACATACTTTTGCCACTCACAGATATGTAATATTGGGTCATTTTCCTCAATAAATAAATGACCAAGTATAATATTTTTGTCTCATTTGTTTAAGTGGGTTCTCTTTATCTATTTTAGGACTTGTGTGAAAATCTGATGATGTTTTAGGTCATATTTATGCAGAAATATAGAAAATTCTAAAGGGTTCACAAACTTTCAAGCACCACTGTACCCCTTTCCTGTGGAGTGTGCATTCAGCCTGTTAATCTAGCAAGACTTTTGATTTCTCTTGAAACAATTCTTCACATAGCCTGGTAAAACCTAAATTCAAGTCAAGTTTGTTTGTATAGCACTTTTAACAATAAACGTCGCAAAGCAGCTTTACAGAATTTGAATGACTTAAAATATGAGCTAATTTTATCCCTAATCTATCCCCAATGAGCATGCCTGTGGTGACGGTGGCAAGGAAAAACTCCCTCAGACGACATGAGGAAGAAACCTCGAGAGGAACCAGACTCAAAAGGGAACCCATCCTCATTTGGGCAACAACAGACAACATGACTATAACATTAACAGTCCTAACATAAAGTCAGCTTCGTTGATGCTATAAACCCCCCACCAATGGAAACCCGAGCGCAAAACCGCCCATGACAACCGCAGTCCCAAAGTGAGCAAGTCAACTGCAGTCCCCAGCCACAAAAGCACCACTGCAAGAGTCCAGAGCGTCCTCCAGGCGCAACCCCCAACTGTCCAACTGGGGCCACCCTCCACAGGAGCGATGCGATGAGACTTCAACCAGACACAGGGCACCAGGATGGATCAGGCAGGTCTGAGGAGCAGAAGAGGCCAGCTTCTCGATCCCAGGACCAACATGTAACTCAGAGGGACAGATTGGGGGGGGGGGGGGACACAGGTTGTTAGGTATGCCCAATGTCACCTGAATAAGTAGGAACAGTATACATATTGCACTGAGTACAAGCAGGGACTCCCGCAACTAACTATGACAGCATAATTAAAAGGGGAGAGCCAGAAGGTAACACAGGCATGAGGGAGCCCGAGGACATAAAGCAGCCAGCCACTACACCGTCAACAAACGTGAGCAAGTGAGTGGGGGACTGACAGCATCCATACATCCCAGTTTACCAAAACACTCTATGTCTGAGGACCCTCCAGATCTACACCTTTACCTCATAAACACCATTAACAAAACACTTGACTAAACAGATATGTTTTCAGCCTAGACTTAATTGCTGAGACTGTGTCCGATTCCCGAACACTACTTGGAAGGCTGTTCCATAAGTGTGGGGCTTTGTAAGAAAAGGCTCTGCCCCCTGATGTAGCCTTCACTATATGAGGTACCAGCAGATAGCTTGCACCTTTTGATCCAAGTAGGCATGGCAGTTCATAGAGGAGCAGAAGTTCACTCAGGTACTGTGGTGCGAGACCATTCAGTGCTTTAAAGGTCAATAGCAGTATTTTATAATCAATACGAAATTTGATTGGGAGCCAATGCAGTGTGGATAAGACAGGGGTGATGTGGTCATATTTTCTAGTTCTAGTAAAGACTCTTGCTGCTGCATTTTGAACTAACTGGAGCTTGTTTATGCGCTTATTGGAACATCCAGACAGTAAGGCATTACAATAATCCAACCTCGAGGTAACGAAAGCATGAACTAGTTCTTCCGTGTCATGTAGTAACATTAAATTTCTTATTTTGGCAATATTTCTGAGATGAAAGAAAGCTATCCGGGTGATGTTATCAGTGTGAGTTTCGAATGAAAGACTGGGGTCAATAATCACTCCGAGGTCTTTTACTGCTGCACGTGAAGAAACAGAAAGGCCATCCAGAGTTACTGTGTAATCAGAAAACTTACTTCTAGCTGCATGTGGTCCTAGTACAAGTACTTCAGTCTTGCCAGAGTTAAGCAGAAGGAAATTAATAAGCATCCAGTGTCTGCTGTCCTTTACACATTCCTCAATTCTATTAAGCTGGTGTCTCTCATCAGGTTTTGCAGAAACATGCAACTGTGTCATCAGCATAACAGTGGAAAATAATAGTGTTTACGAATATCATCACCTAGAGGTAACGTGTGTGTGTATGTGTATATATATATATATATATATATATATATATATATATTAGTGCTGTCAAAGTTAACGTGATAACACGTTAACGCGATCTCAATTTAACGCAATTAAAAAAATAGTGCCGTTAACGCAAATTCTAATTTGGCCCTGCGAGTCACCTGTAGTTCTTGCTGAGGCTTGTCGTGCGCTGCGTTTAACTGTACCAACAGGTTTACCGTCCAAACGACATCACATGGGATTACCTTTCACAGGTGAGACTGGAAAAAATACTTTTCAATACTTTTCCTTCAGTCTTCAGTTTCCCAGCTCATCTCCACCGGGTAGGTGTATAGTTATAAGCAGTGAGCAGTAGAGAATACAGTGCCACACTATGATGAATGTTTTTGAACGTATGATGAATGTTTTTATTTTTGTTATCTGTTTTTTTCTTCTTTTATGGCAAATACTTCTCTTCAAAAGAAACTAATGAAGAGTAAAATAAAACTTTTTTTATTTTCACAGTGATATGCACTTTATTTTTCATCCCTTGGTTTTCTCATCTAATATGGAAGTTATGGATGTCAGTGGCTGTGACAAGACGTGTTATGCTCTGCAATTAAAAAAAAACATTGGTACAAAGCAAGCCCATTCACTTTTTTATGCTGATAAGAGAATTACAATGGTTTTTCATGTGACAAAAATGTGCGATTAAATTGCGATTAATCGCGAGTTAACTATGACAGTCGCGACATTAATCGCGATTAAATATTTTAATTGCTTGACAGCACTAATATATAAAGAAAAAAGCAGTGGACCCAAGACAGAACTTTGTGGAACACCAAACTTTTACCTCAGTACGTATAGAAATATCACCATTTACATCAACATACTGATAGCAATCAGTTAAATAAGACCTGAGCCAGGAGAGGGCCGTTCCCTTAACTCCCACAACATTTTCTGGTCTATCCAGAAGAATGGAATGATCAGTGGTATCAAATGCTGCACTAAGGTCAAGCAACACAAGCAGCGAGACACAGCCCTGATCAGACAATCAAATCTATTTCAGACTTATTGGAACTTGGGGAAAAAAGGCCAATTCTCTGAACAACTCTGAACATGTTTTCATGTTATGCTGCTCTTTGCATTAAGGCTGAAGTCAGAGCTCATTCTCAATACGCATAGAAAAAATTAAGATCCTAACCCATTTTTCCTGCTTCCAACGCTTTGTTGTATTTGCAAACAATACAACATGGATTATATGCAGTGTAAACGAGGTAAAATGAAGATAGACATTTGTTTTCTGAATATTTTCCACATGACCCTTTGCCCATGACCCTGTTGCTGATTCACTGGTTGCCCTTCCTTGGATCGCTTTTGGTAAGGTACGACCACTGCAGTGGGAACATCCCACAAGACCTGAATTTTGGAGGTGCTCTGACCCAGTCATCTTGCCAACACAATTTAGCCCTTTCAAAGTCAATCAGATCCTAACCCATTTTTCCTGCTTCCAACGCTTTGAGGACTGTTTACTTGTTGCCTAGTATTACAGTATATACATTACAGTGGTACCTGCCTTTTTAATGAGAATCAATATTATTCACTTCACCTGTCAGTGGTTTTAATGTTATGTCTGATCAGTGTGTGTATATACACAGTTGAATTTTTTAAAGTGTATGTAATGCCTTGGGCGGCACGGTGGTGTAGTGGTTAGCGCTGTCGCCTCACAGCAAGAAGGTTCTGGGTTCGAGCCCCTTGGCCGGCAAGGGCCTTTCTGTGTGGAGTTTGCATGTTCTCCCCGTGTCTGCGTGGGTTTCCTCCGGGTGCTCCGGTTTCCCCCACAGTCCAAAGACATGCAGGTTAGGTTAACTGGTGACTCTAAATTGACCGTAGGTGTGAATGTGAGTGTGAATGGTTGTCTGTGTCTATGTGTCAGCCCTGTGATGACCTGGCGACTTGTCCAGGGTGTACCCCGCTTTTTGCCCATAGTCAGCTGGGATAGGCTTCAGCTCGCCTGCGACCCTGTAGAACAGGATAAAGCGGCTAGAGATAATGAGATGAGAAGAGATGTAATGCCTTATTGTAATGCTTTAAAGCGAGACTGCGGTTTGATTTCATAAAATCAGTAAAATTTAGTTCCTCTGAAATTTGGTCATTGTGATATACATGTTTATTTCTGTAATATCTCAAAAAAAAATCAGGCCATTCTGTGGCTGGGAAGTTATTTATTTTGAGGGGATTCCCAAGCAAATAATGTGCATGAAATCGCATGCTTCGCGCAGTCAAGCAGACAGAGGAAATCCAGTGTGTGCATGCGCAGGTTTTCCTTGACCGTGCACTGACCCAGTTACATCACTTTGCTGCGAGACAAGGAGCTAATCATAACGTTGGCATTGCAAGTTCAGTACTCAAGTTGTGACAGAAAATATGACTGAGCCAATGGATCCTACACATTTAAATGCTGGTTACTATGTTTCTCCCTATCATAAATATTGTAATTGGTGAAGAACATGCTGCAGTTAGCCCAAATATATATCTTTTTGAGGTGAACTTGAGCCTGGTCACTCATCTTGTTGAAGTCTGTTTTTCATTGAGTGTATTCTAGACAATATTCGTAATGAAAGTTATGTATTGATTTCACAATATAAATATTATTCCTGTGCATTAGATAGTTTACATAGAAGGTCCTTTTTTTATCATTGTGATGCACTGACCCAGTTACATCATTTTGCTGCGAGACGAGGAGCTAATCATAACGTTGGCATTGCAAGTTCAGTACTCAAGTTGTGACAGAAAATATGACTGAGCCAATGGATCCTACACATTTAAATGCTGGTTATGCACTGACCCAGCTGAACAAAAATGTGAGTAATTAGACTATACACCTATATTGCACAAATTCTGGTGAACAACCGCTCGATTCGCTATCATACTGTGCAGTTTATTTCGTTGAGCAAGACAGTATACGGTTCTTTTTCACTGCGGCAGCGGGGGCATGGTCAAGTGCTGGTTTGTGAATGGAGTGTGAACCCGGTGCTGTCGTGTGTGTGGGGGGGGAGTGAGGATCTCTTCCCATGGCTGAAATCACGTTGGTGCAGTGGTACAGTTTATTTTGAAACTGCTGAAAAGCATTTTTTTGTGTTAAGTGACTGTTTAAAAAAATAAAAACGAAAGTGACCTTGAGCTCGCCTGCCTATTTCAGTGTCCACTATATCAGGGAAGCTGTTACATTCATCTTTTTGATTTTTGTGTTTGCCCATGTTTTTGTCAAACGTAGTGATCAGAAGTAATAGTTTTGGGAATACAAACCCTCCTCTGTCTTTGTAATGCCACTAATAGACTTTCCTAAACTCTACTTTAGTATAACCTCGTGAATTTCTTGTATGACCCACCTATAGTTTGATTGGAGTGATATTTTCATATATATATATATATATATATATATATATAAAATTTATTTATTTATTTTAGTTTGGTCCTGCATTTCCTTTCCTTCGCAATACATGGTCTTTTCTTCTCACTTTCCGTTACTGTAGTCGGTCTTCCGTGTTTCAAGCGCACACTAACGTGCTCCATTGTTCTCTGTGCTGCCTTTCAGGTTGCAAATTTGTATCCCACAATGTGTTGCGAACGGGGAAACCCCACCACGTCATGCATGACATAGGCCCTGTCCACCCGGCAACGGATTCAGGTGACTCCGATACAATTGCTTATCGTTTAGGCCTGGCGTCCACACGGCACCGGCGTTTTGGGTGCCCAAAACGCAATCTTTTTGAGAACGGGTTCCAGAGTGGAAAGATCTGGCAACGCTGCCGTTGCGAAGTCGTCTGGATGAGTAGAACGGATTTGTTTACGATGACATCACAACCACATGACTGTGAGTGCTTCACGCCGGGTAGAAGTGTAACGAACTCGATGCGAGTTGTCAACAAATCCTATAACTTGGTTCATGAAACGCGCTTACAAAATATTTTCACTGTGAATATTTATTGTGTAATGGTGCAAAGTGAGAGAGAGAGAGAGAGAGAGAGAGAGAAAATAGCCCTTAGGGCAGAGTCAATCCCGCCAGCAAAAATAGGGAAAAAAAGGAGCGATCTCACCTCTTCAGATGTTGGTTTAAGTTCTACAATACATTCCTCAAAAACGGCGTAGAACAACAAATTAATCCATCAATGTGTAGCATTCAATTTATTCCGGACCATTAAAGACGCCGCCTTCCGCGCAGAATCATACGTCATCCTCGCCGCCATATTGGATAGGTCAAAGCGGAGAATAAAGATGCCTCATTCATGTGCTGCGTTTAACTGTACTAACAGGTTTACCGTCCAAACGAGATCACATGCCTACAATACATTCCTCAAAAAGGGCGTAGAACAACAAATTAATCCATCAACGTGTAGCATTCAATTTATTCCGGACCATTAAAGATGCCGCCTTCCGCGTAGACTCGTACGTCATCCTCGCCGCCATATTGGATAGGTCAAAGCGGAGAATAAAGATGCCTCATTCATGTGCTGCATTTAACTGTACCAACAGGTTTACCGTCCAGACGAGATCACATGGGATTACCTTTCACAGGTGAGAAACAACAAATTAATCCATCAACGTGTAGCATTCAATTTATTCCGGACCATTAAAGACGCCGCCTTCCGTGTAGAATCATATGTCATCCTCGCTGCCATATTTGGATAGGTCAAAGCGGAGAATAAAGATTAGCTGCGTTTAACTGTACCAACAGGTTTGCCGTCCAAACGAGATCACATGGGATTACCTTTCACAGGTGAGACTGGAAAAATACTTTTCATTGTATTTGGTCATTATAATATAATTTTACGAACAGATTTTCCTGACTTTGTGGCTAATATGAAGTCTCGCGCATAATAGTTTATGCGCATGCGTCCTTACTACTTCTATTGTTCTGGTGTCTCCGAAGGGACCGTCTTACAGCGCCCCTAGAGGTGTGGCATGTGTATTGCATCGTTTTCAGCAAGCGTTGCATTGCCATATGGACCTGATATTTTACTGATCGTTGCCCATTTGGACGCGATATATTTTTAAATAACATCTCGTTGCCGTTGTCGTGTGGATGTAGCCATAGGGTCACGGTTAGGCAAGAAAAAAATGGAGAATTTAGTGCCACGGGGCTCTATTATGTATTAATGTATTAATTGTTCTTTTAGGTGGGGAAAAGTAATAACATTTGAACTCTGTGATTCAAATTCAGTAGTTTTCAGTCCACTAAAAAAAATAATTGGGTGTCAGGGAAAATTCTTTTTATGGCCTAAATTCGAAAAATCTGAAAGAGAGTCTACCTTTAAAGAATCAGAATCAAAATTTATTATTGTTATTATTGTACGGAGTGCAATGAAATTAAAAGCTCATCCTTAAAGTGCAAGGACCACATAAAATAAAACGTACACCTAAAATGAATATACGTAATTAGTAACAACCAAAATAAATTAATAAAGGGGGGGAATTAGAGCTGTGCAATATATCGTATTTTTATCACGATATCGATATTGGTGTCAAACGATATCAAAATTCATAATATCGATATGAAACGATTTTTTGTCATTTGTCGAAAGGGACGTGCACAATATTTCTACAATGGCAATAAAACAACAATAACATTGACGTGACAGTAAGGTAAAACGAACCCTTCTGTCCCCTAAGGCACACCGTAGCCTTGCATACGTCATCCATTCTACTCCCGCGATATCTCCGCAACAGTAAAAAATCAGTTCTTCTGTTTTCATACGTGTCGGGTGATTTGATATATTGATTTCTTAATATGTTGTTTGATTTGCTTGCTAATAGTTATAATAATACAATTAACATATATTTACGTCATATTTTTGGATGTGGGACTGGGTAATGTAAAAATGGCATCTACGGAAGAAAACAAGCACAACAATATTAGCACATATCCAGCTTGCTAGCTGTGTTAGATGTGTTAAACCGTGTGGATTTAAGTGGAATAATTGCGAGTCGTCCTGTGGTCAAGGCAGCGTTTTAAGGTAAGGCAATTTGGTTATTAATGTTGCCCGCCGCGGCATGTTTACTTGGGTTCATTTGATTTTGACTTGTGCATCTGCAGCTAGCATCATGCTTTGAAGTAGGTTCTGCTAAGGACGGGTTTATTGCGCGATGTAGACGGACTCAGATGTAATTACATTGTTTTTAAAATTCCGTGCGCTTAAAACGGTGTCCCCCTGCTAATCATGTAGTCCTAATCATGTGTTGCTTTTACTTTTCTTAATGGCGAGTGAAATATCTCTGCAAATGGTATTTCAATGCTGACATGCCAAAAAGATAGCGGAGTCCACATTTGGAAGATGAAGGAAGAGAAGCCTGATGCTTGAAAATAGATTGCTTAATCCACAACGCATATCTGTATTTGAGACATAACCTGCAACTAGTGGGGATGTTTTGGAATGACTGTGCATAGGGTGTTTTTGGCCACAGAACACTAACCCACAGTAGTAGGAGTACTACTGGGTTCGTGGATTTTGTCTGTTGACCTGAGCGAAGCATGGTGTTTGCCTTGTGCCATTTCACGTAGCATCTAGCCGCAGTGCCACCTACACTTTCAGGGAATGTTTACATGCCGCTGAGCTATTTTCATGTATGTTAATTCTTAAGGACTTGTCTCTATATTGTGCGTGTTCACACACGGACTGGCCATCGGGAGTAGCGGGAGTTTTCCCGGTGGTTCAGTGTGGGCCGGCGGAGAAAAAAACAAAACAGTTGCGCGCTGGCCTTTAATATGATAAGCAATGTTAACAGTTTCTTTAAGAAACTGTTAACATTGTTTATTACAGTTGCGCGCTGGCCTTTAATATGATAAGCAATGTTAACAGTTTCTTAACTGTTAACATTGCTTATCATATTAAAGGCCAGCGTGCAACTTTTTTTTTTCTCCGCCGGCCCACAAACTCCCGCTACTCCCAATGGCCAGTCCGTGTGTGTGCGTGTTTTAATGTTGGTGTCTTAACAACACACAAGCTTACGTTGTAGTGTGTGTGTGTGTGTGTGAGAGAGAGATTTTATCCTTGGCTGGCTACGAGCCAGTGTGGACGTTACGCAGTAATCACTGGTAATACCAGCGCTGGCTCCATCCTCTGTGATCGGAAATGTTGAGTGAGGAGAACGTGAGCCTTGTGCAGGCGATAGGACCTATGCAAAGTACGCGCTTGCACAGTAAATAGTTTAAGTAAAAGGCGTTTCAGGGTACAACGGGAAGGGTTGACAGGTAGCCTATGAGGCCTGTACTATAAAAATGTGGCCCGGTGCCTCAGGTGTTGATGATCAGGGCTTTAAAAAAAGGTGTATAAATATCGTTTTAAAAATCGCGATATCGATATTTACTGAAAAAATCGTGATATTGATTTTTTCCAATATCGAGCAGCCCTAGGGGGAATAATAATTACTTATTTTATTATCAAGCACAAAACTCTCGATAAATCGCGGTGTCCAGATCCTGGAAAAAGGCAGCCTTACCCCAGGGCTAATCTCGCATGATGTCACACGTGGAACCCCAGGTATCTGGGTCATTTCGGTTCATCTGACTCCGTGCCTGTTTCCTTGCTGAAATTAGATATTGTTGTTGGAATTTTACAAAAATAACGATGGGAAAACGCTGTGGTGTTTGGATGTTCAAATTCATATCCAACAGGACATTCGGTTCACAAATTTCCTAGAAATTACACTAATATAAAGCGACAGGGGATGAGGTTTGTGCATATGAAACTGGTAGATTTCGTGTTGCCTACTAATAATAAATCTGATTCATCAAATGTTCACCACCACAAGAATGACCACATGGGAATTATGGGAGCAAAAAAGAAACCCGTTGATTTAATAAATTACATTTTATCTGACATTTGGACAAGTTGTCGATTCCCCTATTATTGCCCACTTCATAGTTTGTTTCAGTAATTACACTGAATAAGTGTACATTTTAAAGGTTATATTTCTGCATTTAATGAGCTACATGTAAATATTTCCCTATATTTTGCAGTGGCCAGCTTAGAATAAAAATCCATAAACCAATCTGTTTCTCCAGTTCTTTCTGGCTGGTGGTGCACTATCGGTGGTGAGTGGGACTGTTGTGAACTGGCAGTTTCTTGTCTTGGGGGCTCAAAGATAACCATTTACTGTGGAATATCCTTGATAATCATCTGCCCCTTGATCTGACACACAAGAACCCCAATCACTGTCAGAATTCTCTTCAAAACATGATTCTATATCAAGACTGGTCTAACCACTGCTGCACACATGAACGAAATTGATACCTAGATTGTTGGATGTGTGATGTCACACAACCCTTTGGGATCTTCCAGTTCAGTCTCAGCACATTCCATGAAAATCAGCTGATCTTATTGATTTTCCATCAATTTATGGCCTTTTGGATCAGCTATGGTTCGAAAACACATGGTCAATCAACATAATGGTTGTTGCTTTGTACAAGGGAAAAATGTGTGTTTTAGGGACATTAAATTTGCTTTAACATCATCTCCAAATACACTGTGGTAGAAAGCAAAAATAGTTTTTCAAATATCCAAATATTTATGGACCTTAGTCCATACAGAATAATATTCTTGAAGTGACTCCATTCTCAAATGTGTTTTTTTTTTTTTTGGTGATCAATTTTTTTTATTGACATCAATTATGGCATTCAACACATGCATATCTT
Organism: Neoarius graeffei; assembly: GCF_027579695.1. Lineage (NCBI taxonomy): Eukaryota > Metazoa > Chordata > Actinopteri > Siluriformes > Ariidae > Neoarius > Neoarius graeffei. The sequence goes on from NC_083596.1 coordinate 32,112,487, forward strand.
TGCTTGTAGTACATTTGCATTTACAAGCTCCTCAAGGACAGGTAGAGTATTGATGTCTTTTTGTATTAACTTTCTCCTTAATCACGCGGGGTGGGGGGAGAGGGGTTATGGACGTATGGGAGGGTGGTGGGGAGGGGGGAAACCTTGTTTTGTTCATATCCTGTTCTATACGTATAGAACAGGATATGAACAAAACAAGGTTTCCCCCCTCCCCACCACCCTCCCATACGTCCATAACCCCCCTCCCCCCACCCCGCGGTCTGCTGAGGAAAAAAAAAAAAACACATAAAATAAACCTAAACCAAAATAAAATAAAGTAAACCACACCTTGTCTAATCATCCTCTACAGAAGTATTATCTGGTTCCTTTTCAATAGAGTTCATCATATTAGAGATCTGTTCAGCCGCGTCTTTCCATAGGTTAATAGTTCTCCGTTTTGCCTTGTTTATTCTTGCTGTAGAAAGTTCAAGTAGGACAATGTCCAAGAAATAAGCCATCCATTTCTGCATGGACAGTGAATGTGAAGGCAACCATCTCTGCACTATCATTTTCTTGGCCGCTGTTGACCCAGCGAGCCAAATTTTTCCTCTGTTTTTCAAACAGTTGAAGTTTAGAATCATCATTCAATAACCAGACAATGGGGTCAACAGGGATTGGGCATTCTATTAAATCACCAATAGTTGCTGCTATTTTGTGCCAAAATTCCTGTACTTCTTCACATTCCCAAACCATGTGTAGGAAGGTCCCAGTTTGCTCTGGTTTACAGAAAGTGCAGTAAGGATTTGGAATGGCCTTTGTAATGTACCTTTTCTGAGGAGTCCAGTATGTCCTATGACAAATGTTAAAGTGGATATGTTGGTGATTTGGGTTTTTAGAGCAATGAAAAATGTTATCCTACACTGCTTCCCAGTCAACCATATCGTTTGCAATATTCAAATCTCGTTCCCATATTTGAATTATTGGAAGTTTCCCTGTAGTTGCCTCCATCAATTTTTTATAAACCATAGACGCCACTCTCCTCACAGGGAAGTTAAAAAAAACATTTCCAAATGGGATGTGTATCAAGTGTGGTTCCCCACGATATATCCTGACTTTTCAGAGCTGATCGTAGGCATAAGTACATGTAAAAGGATGTTTTAAGGATATCAAAGCTGGTTTTAAGTTCTTCAAAGCTCAATAAACCTTTTTCATTGAAAATATGGTTCAATGTGTACACACCCCTCTCACTCCATTGTTTGCATGTAAAGGGTTTATTGCCAGACAGTAAGTGTGAATTGTGCCATAAAGGGGTATGCTTACGCTATTTATTTGTATAGCCTAAAAGTCCCTCTGCATGTCTAAGATTGGATATTGTGTTTGTGATGATAAGGCCATAGCTTAAGGAACATTTTCTCAGGCTGACACCTGCAAAGGCTAAGGCCCTGTCCACACGGCAACGGATTCAGGTGAATCTGATAAAATTTTTTATCGTTTCGGCCTGGCGTCCACACGGCACCGGCGTTTTGGGTGCCCCAAAACGAAATCTTTTGAGAACGGGTTCCAGAGTGAAAAAATTTGGCAACGGCACCGTTGCGAAGTCGTCTGGATGAGTAGAACGGATTTGTTTACGATGACATCACAACCACATGACTAGAACAAGCAGCACTCTCGCGCGCATCATTCGTAACAACAGAAATTGAAATTGTTTACACATTAACCTGACTGACCTGCCAGACAGACAATTTACACCTGCTTTGATGAACAGAAAGTACAGCCTTCCACACAAAGCAACAGTTACCTGACTATAATGGAGGCAGAGGGGAAAAGGGTCAGAAGACCCTTCAACAGACTGTTTTGTATGAACCACTGCATTGCATTCACTTTTGTATACAGCTTTTCTTTTAAATAAACAAGTAACTGAACCATTTCTTGAATTTCTTTTTTAACTGGATAAGACTGCTTTTCAAAATGTTCACACACAATATAAAAAGCTATATAAATTATATAAAAATGCTTTTCAAAATGTTCACACACACAATAAGAAAATTAAGTTATATAAAACTATGCACACTAATAAAACTAATTTGTACACACAGAAGGCACGATTTCCTCGCGTAGTCGCAGCCATCTTGTTGTTGTGTGTTCCTGTGAGTGCTTCACGCCGGATAGAAGAAAGGGTTTATGCGTGTAACAGATGTTGCGTTGTGTTGTTCACCAGTCTTTTTATTCTGAAGAAATGAGACACAAATACACTGCTGAGGACGGGCTGCAAACGTCCAGTGGCATTGGCGCTTACATTTCCAAAATGAACTGAAAGAGGCCAGCGCCTCGTTCCCATAACTACCTGCGCTCTTAAAGGGCCAGCGCAGAATTTCCCCACCACTACACACAATGGCAAGTGGAAAAAAATAAACCCGTTACATGCGCATGCGTCCTACTTCTTCTATTGTTCTGGTGTCTCCGATGGGACCGTCTTACAGCGCACGTAGAGGTGTGGCATGTGTATTGCATCGTTTTCAGCAAGCGCTGTGTTGCCATATGGACCTGATATTTTACTGATCCGTTGCCCATGTGGACGCGATATATATATATATATATATATATATATAATATATTTACCCGCTAAAAAAAAAATCTCGTTGCCGTTGTCGTGTGGATGTAGCCTAAGTTGTTCTGTATCTTTCCATGGGGTAGTAGCTAAGGGGTCCATCCAAATTTTAAGAGCACGTAGCTGAAAGGCCCGATGATATATTTTAAAATTGGGAAAAGCTAATCCTCCATTATTTGTGGTGCGTTGCAAAGTTAGAAATTTTAGTCTGGGTTGTTTATTGTTCCAGATGTATTGTCTGATTAGTGAGTCAAGTCTCTTCCAATATTTTACCGGTGGTGCTAGAGGGATAATTGCACTCAAAAAATTCACCCGGGGCAGAATATTCATTTTAACCACCGCTACCCTGGATCTGAATGATGCTGGTAGTGCAGCCCAATTTTTCATATCTCTCTGCACATTGGTTAACACAGTCTTATAGTTGTCTTGGACAATTTGCTTCATCGATGTATGTATAGTGACACCCAGGTAAGTGATTTTGCTTTGAATTGGTATTTGATGACTAACTGGCCTACTAACTGGTTTATTGTTTAGTTTCAGCATATTAGATTTCTCCCAATTGATTTTGTAACCAGAGATTGACCCAAATGTACTAAAGATATGAAGAATTTTGGGTATGGAGTCTTCGAGGTCGGATATATACAGTAGGATGTTGTCAGCAAATAAGGATATTGAGTTGTCACATGATTTGAGTGGATAATTGCAGATTTTGTTTTGCCTTATAGCTTGGGCCAATGGTTCCAGAGAAAGTGCAAATAGGAGGGGTGAGAGTGGGCATCCCTGTCGGGAGCCACGTTCGATAGGGAAAGGCAGTGAGTGTAGACCATTGGTTGAAACGATAGCCGCTGGGTTTGCATATAAGGTGCGCACCATGTCAATAAATTTTGACCCCAGACCAAGTTTCTCCAATACTTGCCACAAATAGTTCCACGACAAACGGTCGCATGCTTTCTCCGCGTCTAGAGATAAAATTGTTGAAGGGGTTGTGAGGTTTTTGGCTTCATGGATTGTGTACCAGTCTGCGTATATTGTCTGCTGCATGGCGTTTGGGTATAAAGCCAGTTTGGTCGGGATGAACTAACTTTTCAATGACACGTTCCAAGCGCAGTGCCAACACCTTGGAAAACAGCTTAATATCAGTCCCCAGTAGGCTTATAGGTCTGTAATTGGCACAATGTTTCGGATCTTTGCCTTTTTTGGGTATGACAGATATTATTGCAGTATTTGTTTGCTGGAGAAAAGTGCCTCTCTCCATAGCTGATGTTAAAGCTTGTAGAATTGTAGGTCCGATTATATCAAAGTACTGCAATAATAGTTCTGATGGGATTCCGTCTAAACCTGGGGTTTTGCCCTTTTTAACACCCTTCCAGGCAGTTTTAAGTTCCTCTAGTGAGATTGGTTGGCCCAGTTCTTCTGCCTCATCTGGACTTAGACAAGGTAGCTCCAAATTTTTAAGAAATTCTTGGCATTGTGCTATGTTGGGATTGGTTGGGCACCTGTACAATTCTGAATAGAAGGACTTGAAGGTGGTGTTAATATCCTGGTAGTTTGTTGAAATGCCATTCTCTGTGAATATGCTATTAATTGTGGCTCTGGACTCATTTTGTTTTAGCTTAAGAGCAAGTAGTTTACTTGGTTTACAGCCATTGGAATAATAGTTTTGTCTCACTCTATGCATTAAAAACTCAGCTCTTCTCAGTAAATCATTTAATTCTGCTCGGTTTGTTACAAGAAGATTATGCATTGTTCTAGAGAATATGTTTTTGAGTTTGTGCTCCAATGATTGACACTGTTCCTCCAATTCTTTAATCCTCTCCTGTCTTTTCTTTAAATGAGCTGCAAAGGAGGATGTAAAATCCCTAATAAACCCCTTTGTGGCTTGCCATACATATGCTGGGTCAGTAGTTGAATCTGTATTAATTGCTACAAATTCTGCCATTTTGGCTCTAAATTCTGTGTCAAATTCAGAATTCTGAAGAAGGGACGTGTTAAATTGCCATCATCTAGATTTCCCCCCTGAAGTCTCACAGTGGAATGTTGATATTATTGGATTGTGATCAGATAAAATGGCTGGTTCCATAACTATAGACGGAAACATTGGTCTCAGTTCACTAGAGCACAGCATGTAATCAATGCGGGAATGAGTTAGGTGGCGAGTGGAGAAGAACGTGTAGTCTCTGCTAGTTGGGTTATGGAGTCTCCAAATGTCTGTTAAGTGCAGACTTTCCAATGTTGTTTTAAACATCTCTGACACCTGTTGTTGAGCTTTTGTGTAGTTAACACCTGATCTGTCTTGTTTTAAGTCCAGCACTGCATTTATGTCTCCCCCAACAATTAAAGAATATTCACTAACTGAGAGTGCAAGCAATTCATTAGTTAACCTTGGAAAAAAAGTTTCATCAAACATGGCTGGTGCATACACAGAGACAAAAGCTACTTTCCTATCCCCTATGGTGGTGCAGATATAGGATATTCTTCCAGTCATGTCTTTATTGCACTTATCTATGGTGAGACTGCATTTCCGTGATATACTGATATCACGGAAATGCGGTCTCACCATAGATAAGTGCAATAAAGACACGACTGGAAGAATATCCTATGGAGCCCTTGGTTTTAGTATTGTCACTAGATGAAGCTGCCACTTTGTAATGTTTATTTTGTAGGCGATTCACATCTTTCTGGCGCAGATGTGTTTCTTGTATAAGCGCTATGTCTATGCGTTTTCTTTTTAGAAAATCCAAAAATTTGTGTCGTTTGATTGGGCCATTGAGACCTCTAATATTAACCGACATAACAAAGTTCAGCCATTTTCCAAATGTTGCTGTAGATTGAAATGTTCTCTACCTGACTTCTCTACCAAAAGGATTCTCTTGCCAGACTGTATAACTGTAAAAATAAGCAAGGTGTGATAAAAACATAAAATACAAAATCCCCCTTTCCCGCCGAGACCGCAAAACCCTTCACGCAAGTATGAGATACGTGGCCACATCAAATGCAGTTTGCGCTAATCCCAGCCCACCCCTCCCTCCACCACGTAACGGGGGGGAAAAAAAAAACACAGGTCTTGTGGTTTCCAAATGTTAAACAAGCAGTTAGGTAACAATCTCGGCTATTTAAATTTCAAAAGCAGACCTACTACTAATAATAGTGACAGTGTTAAACCCTCTATGAGGAGTAACTGAAGTGAAAAAAGTCCGGTGGCAGAACATAGCCTATTGATCGCCATTTACTTGCGATTATGTCCATTCAGCTCGGAATGTTATTATTGCGTCTGTACTTACATAATCCTCTCAAGTCACTTCACCAAAAAAGTTCAGTTCTCATTCCACACTCGGAGAGCCTGGTCGAGATGGTTCTGAACCCGACTCTTGTTGCAGCAACTCTGATGCGGTCAATTCTTCCTCCAGGTGTCCACTCACACTACTCGGTTGATGATCCGGGCGAAGTTGTTCCTGCGTGTCTGTGTCGCTTACATTGTTATCCTCCTCGCCCAAGTCTTCACAGAAGTCATCAGCTTCTTTGGCCGTGTCGAATAATAGCTGTTTTCCTCTGTGGGTCACTTTTAATGTAGCAGGATAGATGAGGAAGTTTGAGATCCCTTTCGCATGCAACTTACTTTGTGCCTCTACAAACTGTTGGCGTCTCTGCATGGTGTACGCACTGTAGTCTGCTTTAAAGCGAAGCGTTGCTGTTGTAGTGTCCTTAATTGGCCCGGTTTTCTGTGTCTGTCTTGCCCCATTGAGGATTGCTTGGCGATCTTGATATCTCAGGCATTTGAAAATCATGGTGTGAGACCCCGAACTTTTCCCTTTCACATAAATTCGATGTGCCCTCTCCAGTTCGATGACGGGTCTGTTCTGTAGAGTGGGTATCCACACGGGTAGCTGTCGTTGCAGGAATCCGATGGGATCATTTGCCTCGCGACCCTCCTGGAGCCCAGTGATGCGAATATTATTGCGATGAGACCGGTCTTCCAGCTCAGCTAGCTTTTGCTCGAGTTCTTTCTGGTTGCTAACACAGGCTTTGACCGTTTTGATGATCTCCCGATTTTTCCTCGTGGTATCATCCACTTGTTGCTTAAGATCCTGCACGGTGGAGCCCTGTCTCTCGAGTTCAGTTCTGATGTGTTGCAGGGAGGTATTAATTTCTTGTAATGCTCCCTTCACTGTGTTTTGGACAACAGATTCGAGCATACTCTGTTGTTGCTGCAGGACTTGAGCAATGATGCCTTCCATGTTTAGCTCCGCGTTGTCGTTAGCTGTGTTAGCTGATCTTTGTTTCTCTGCTGCTAGCTTAGAGGATAAAGATGCCGATTTTTTCACTGATCGCTGCATTTTACTGGTTGTGTTGGTAGTTAAAAACACTTTCACCTGCTGATATAACAAAAAGACCTGATAATTTAGCAAATAAGTGGAGGTTTGTGAGGAGCTCTAGTCTTCAGCGTCCATCGCGGTTCTGAAATGTTTTTTTGAGAATGGAGTCTCATTTTTGAGAATTACTTTTTTTATTTTTTAAAGCTAGCTAACATTTCTACTTCCTAATTTTAAGTGCGTTTTGTCCACTTGGCTGATTTTTGTCTTTTTCAAGCCCAGCTGTCTGTTGGATGTAAGCAAAAACACACACACCCATATTTTGTACTGTTTCTCTTTATAATGCATAAGCTGGCTAGGCATCTAATGTTTGTGTGTTGTGCTTTAGAACCACACAGTTGCAGAAAGTATTCCATCAGGTGAGGACAGATAATGTAGTGCGGGGGGAGTGGTATCCTAGTGAAAGAGGTATAACAAATTGTTAAATTAAGAAAGGAAAACCAACAGGTTCACCCACAAAGCCAAGTAAACATGAGCATTAAGAGCTTGAATAATTCCTTTAAATTATCATGGTTTACCCTGTACTATGTGGGTTTTTGTTATATGTATAGATTATAGATTGTTTGTGAGTAGATTTTAAATGTGATGACTTTAAATCCACTTCTGCTGCAGGACGTTTGCACCACTATGGGATGTGTTTAAGGTGTCAACAGAAAAGATGGCTGGCTGTCACATGGATCTGGTGCGCAAATTGCAAGACCTCATCAAGGAGGTGCAGAAATATGCAGAGGAACAGACCAAAGCCCATAAGAAGGTACTGTTGCTGCTTCTGCAAGGCCCAGGTGTTGCTTATGATTTAAGGCATACCACATCTGTCAAACATGGTAGATATGAGCATATATGGAACTTGGTCACTGGTGTTTATTGATGTGACTGCTGATAGAAGTAGCAAGATGAATTCTGAAGTATATAGATTTATACTTTAGCTATACTTTGTGAAGATTTAGTCAAATGCTGCAAAACTGATAAGATGGCGCTTCACAATATAGGTGGGTAATGTTCCAAAACATACTGTGCAAATAAACCAAGAGATTCTTAAGGCAAAGAAATAAAAAAAATTTTAATTATTGATTTATTATTTTTTTAAAATGGCAGTGCCTATCGATCCAATTGAGCATGCTTTGCACTTACTCAAGGCAAAATTGAAGGCAGAAAGACCTACAAATAAGCAGCAACAGAAGGTGGCTGCAGTAAAAGGCTGGCAAAGCATTTCAAGGGAGGAAACTCAGTCAGTGCGTTTACATGCACATAGAGAAAATCGAATTTCTGCCGTAGCTCGACTGAAATCAAAGTTCTAAATGCCATGGAAACACCTTAGCTCGGCTGAAATTGAACCGAACTGGATTTCTCGTAATCGAGCTACGCGACCTAGATTATGCGATTGTAGCCGAGCTACTTAGTGCATGTAAACCCTATCGAGCTACGTAGTCGAGCTACTTACTTCAGCACTGCCCCTTCCGGAAGTGACGAGTGACAAGACCGCAAGCGGGAAACACAACAGCCTCGGTCGGCATGACAACAGTAGTAGAAACGTGCACTTCTGGAGCAATGAGGAGATAGAGTTCATGTTCATTCAGCTTAAGGAGTTGAATATATATATATATATATATATATATATATATATATATATATATATATATATATATATGATATCTCGATGTTGCTGTCCTCATCGTTGTTGTTCTTGTGAACATGGAACGGATAACTTTGTTTATGCTCTTGAATAGCTCTTCTTCATGATGACAACTGGAAGTGTACCAACACGATGGGGCGTGTAGCGCCACCTGTGGCTCGGGTGCACAATGTACCTCACACAATAGCTCGATTTCCTTGTGTGCATGTAGGATTGGATTTCTCTGGCACCCCTGCTGGGACCCTTAGCTCGATTACCGACAGTAGCTCGATTTGGATGTGCATGTAAACGCACCGACTGTTTGGAGATGTTCATGGGTTCCAGACTTTGGGTGGTCATTGACTGCAAAGGATTTGTATCCAAGTATTAAGAGAAATCTACACATCAATCACATCTTGATTGCTTCATTTCAAATCCATTGTGGTGGTATACAGAGATAAAATCAAGAAAATTGTCACTGTCCAAATACTTATGGACCCGTGTGTACACACACACACACACAGTACTGTGAAAGTCTTAGGCCCTGTCCACACGGCAACGGATTCAGGTGACTCCAATACAATTGCTTGTCGTTTAGGCCTGGCGTCCACACGGCACCGGCGTTTTGGGTGCCCAAAACGCAATCTTTTTGAGAACGGGTTCCAGAGTGGAAAGATCTGGCAACGTTGCCATTGTGAAGTCGTCTGGATGAGTAGAACGGATTTGTTTACGATGACGTCACAACCACATGTGCTTCACACCGGGTAGAAGTGTAACGAACTCGATGCGAGTTGTCAACAAATCCTATAACTTGGTTCATGAAACGCGCTTACAAAATATTTTCACTGTGAATATTTATTGTGTAATGGTACAAAGTGAGAGAGAGAGAGAGACTCTGCCCTTAGGGCAGAGTCAATCCTGCCAGCAAAAATAGGGAAAAAAAGGAGCGATCTCACCTCTTCAGATGTTGGTTTAAGTCCGACAATACATTCCTCAAAAAGGGCGTAGAGGAGCAAATTAATCCATCAACGTGTAGCATTCAATTTATTCCGGACCATTAAAGACGCCGCCTTCCGTGTAGAATCATACGTCATCCTCGCCGCCATATTGGATAGGTCAAAGCAGGGAATAAAGATTCATGTGCTGCATTTAACTGTACCAACAGGTTTACCGTCCAAACGAGATCACATGGGATTACCTTTCACAGGTGAGAAACAACAAATTAATCCATCAACGTGTAGCATTCAATTTATTCCGGACCATTAAAGACGCCGCCTTCCGTGTAGAATCATATGTCATCCTCGCTGCCATATTTGGATAGGTCAAAGCGGAGAATAAAGATTAGCTGCGTTTAACTGTACCAACAGGTTTGCCGTCCAAACGAGATCACATGGGATTACCTTTCACAGGTGAGACTGGAAAAATACTTTTCATTGTATTTGGTCATTATAATATAATTTTACGAACAGATTTTCCTGACTTTGTGGCTAATATGAAGTCTCGCGCATAATAGTTTATGCGCATGCGTCCTTACTACTTCTATTGTTCTGGTGTCTCCGAAGGGACCGTCTTACAGCGCCCCTAGAGGTGTGGCATGTGTATTGCATCATTTTCAGCAAGCGTTGTGTTGCCATATGGACCTGATATTTTACTGATCGTTGCCCATTTGGACGCGATATATTTTTAAATAACATCTCGTTGCCGTTGTCGTGTGGATGTAGTCTTAGGCGCACAACTTTAGTTTTTTTTTTTTTTTTCATATGACTTCTACATTGTTGAGTCAGTACAGAAATATTTTAGATTTCCAAACATTAGTTTTTCAGTACAAAATTAAATGTTGAAGAAAAATGTTCGTCAGTAAAGCAAGCTGACAAACAAAGCTATTATGGAAGAGACATGTCTGTGAAGATTCTGTCATCCAGGTCATAGTAAACTGTGGGTGATAAAAGAGAGCAACTGGACTTGCTTGAAGATTCTTGAAGACGTAAGACTTGAAGACTCCTTGAAGACTCACAGGAGGACAGAGAGAATCAGCATTCCATTGATCACCCTAACAGGCAATCCATTGATCACCCTAACGACTCTTGAGGCCGTTCACACCCAGCCACCGGTGACCCACACCAACAGGATGACTCAACGACACCTTAGATGAGCTTTTCATCCATGAGAGGATAAATACCAATACAAATACTAATACTCCCTATTAGTCAGACTGAACTGAAGAAGCCTTTCGGATGAGAGGTGAAACGTCTTCAAGAATCTTCAAGCAAGTCCAGTTGCTCTCTTTTACCACCCACAGTTTATGGAAGAGACCACTTTTCAGACAAAAATATAATGAAGGCTGCTGGGTTTTGTATGCAAAAATAAGAAGCAAGCATTGACACAGTCTCCAGAAAAACTGTGGGTAGTTCTGCAAGATGTTCAGTAAAATGTTAACATCCACAGCTCAGTTCCTAATAAAACTGCACAAATTGTACCGACTGATTTTTCTTTTTAAAGGGTCATCAGACCAAATGGTGATTTATCTCATTTATTACTGTTTATTGCTCTTTGCACATTTTTTAAAAATACTTAATTGCATTGTTTTTATTTTTTTATTTTTTAAGGCATCTTTGCATGTGCTTAAGTGTAGTGCCCCTGGTGGCAGGGACTCACACACGGCAACAGGTATGAAGTGCAGAATAGGTGGGAAATCACAGGTCATTAGAATGAATGTTGGGGGGGGAGGGAGGGAGTACTCACTCGCTATGCCACGTGCAGACCTTATATACTTTGCCACGAGCTCCTGGAGGGTGAATGCACACACCGTAATTAGTATCTGCCAGCCGTGATGTGTTTGGCTGCTCCTGTCTTGTGTGCAAGCAGTGCTGTTTTCTGCCTGTGGTGCTGAACTGCCACTGCTTGCTCTCAGTGCGGTGAGTGAGGGGTTGTCTTTTCAGCACTACAGCCGTTATGCAGCGAGGTGTGCCTGCAGATAGGAAGAAGATGGCTGTCGGCCCATTGTCTTTACATTACCCCAGCTTTGAGCTCCCCATCACAAAAAGCTGGACCAGAGTGCGTGCTGTCAGGAGAGGCCATCTGCTTTTGCAATTGCGGGCTTTTGCCTGCTGTTGTACCTGGAACAAGAAGCCCTGGAGGGGGAGAAACCAGCGGGTTATTTTATTGTTGGAGTTCTTTGCCCTGGTCATCCACAGGAGTGGGGCATGTTCCCTGATTAGGGTGAACTGTCTGCCTGCCAAATAGTAAAGGAGCTCCTCCATGGTGAGGGCTTTTTGCTCCATCGGATACCTCTGCTCAGTAGGAGTCAGCTTCCAGTTAATGGAGATGATTGGGTGCTCCTGTCCCTGTGATGGCATGGCTCCTAAGCCTGTTTCTGATGTGTCCATGTGTACCAGGAAGAAGCGCTGGAAGTCAGGGTTCCTCAGAACTGGGGAGTTCATGAGGACAGTTTTGAGGGCCAGGAATGCTGCCTCAAAAAAAAAAGCAGAGAGAGGGTTAGAGGGTAGGGCAAGCTTCCACAGCTGCTGTCTCTCCTTTGGCTGGAACGTGGTCCCAGGGTCAGCTGGCAAGGGCATACTGGGGCTGCTGCTGCGATCTTTTGAAGCTCTTATTTCTCCTCCTCCACTCCCCAGAGTGGAGGAGGAGAAACCCTGACCATAGAGGCAGGAAACCCCGACCAATTTCTGCCTACAAGGATCGGCACAGAGAGATCAGGAATTGGACCGATCATTACTGGCTTATTCACTTTTTTGGCCCCCTATCTGGACCTCTGCAGCAGGGATCTCTTTCACATCTCTGTGCACACAGGTGATGGCCAGGCTTTCACAGGGTTGAGAGAGAGGTTCTGTTCAGGGCTGTGGGATGAGCCAGGGTGATGGCGCTCCCTGACTCCAGGAGCACAGGCACTGGAATGCTGTTTAGTTGGAACGTGATGGTGGGAGCCTGTGGCTGGGGGAGGCAGTATGATGAGCCACCCTTCCAACCAGGGTTTGAAGGACCTAGCTGTCATGCTCTGGCTCCACGGGAATCGGCTCATCTCGAGATGCCTGCTGTACCGGGGTTCCTCCTGTGCCCTCCGAGGCATATCAGGTTTCTGGCTGTTGAGGTAGCAGGACTTGTGCTGGAATGAGGTCCTTTTCTCTCCCATCAGCTGGGGGGGGCTAGCATGCACTTCTGTGTAGTGATCATGTCTCAAGGGGTCCAGGCTGCTTTCATCCCCCCGGCTTTCTGCTCTTCACTTGGGAGGCCCCACAGGAAACGTCTGAGAGCAACCTGTTTCACCATCTCTGCAGGGGTTAGCTGATCAGGTTGAAACCACCTCCGAGTGTTCTGCAGGAGGTGGTCCATTTGTGTCCAGGGCTCCTGACCTGTAGCTCCAATGGTCAAACTCAGAGGTGGCTCAGGTGGGGGAGAGCTTGCAGCGGGCCAGGATCTTCTCTTTTTGCACATAGTCTTCAGCCTCCATCAGTTGGAAGACATGGTAGGCCCACTGTGCTTCACCAGTGAGGAGTGGGGTGCAGATGGAGCCCATTCTCTGGGTTGCCAGCCTTCCATTTCGGCAACTCTCTCAAACATCCCCAGGAATGCCCTGATTTCATTGTCCGCGTTGAGTTTGGAAAGCAGGTGCTGGGTGTCACGGGCTGGATCGGGGAGGGGGGCCGTGGCTGCGGCCAGTGTTTGTAGTTCAGAAGCTCAAGGGCAAGAAGCTCTCAACCTTTTCTACTTTAAGGCACACCTGTTAATTCTTGTACCAAGTTGTGTCCCATTAAAAAAGATCTCCAATTATTTTGGCTCATCAATTTGATTATAATCTAATAATCAATTGTAAAGTGTATTAATGGGATGCAATATTACAGATGGGAGCCCAAGAATAAAAAAAAATGCAATTAAAAAAAAAACTTTTATTGTAGGTATTTAAAAGAAAGAAAGAGAGAAAAAGAAAGCACAACTTTATTCATCACACACTTGTGAAATTCCTCTCTGCATTTAACCTATCTGAAGCAGTGAACACACACGTGAGCAATGAGCACACACATACCCAGAGCAGTGGGCAGCCATGCTAACAGCGCCCGGGGAGCAGTTGGGAGTTAGGTGCCTCGCTCAAGGGCACCTCAGCCCAAGGCCGTCCCATATTAACCTAACCTAACCGCATGTCTTTGAACTGTGGGGGAAACCGGAGCACCCAGAGGAAACCCACACAGACACGGGTAGAATATGCAAACTCCACACAGAAAGGCCCCTGCCGGCCGCTGGGCTCGAACTCAGAACCTTCTTGCTGTGAGGCGACCATGCTAAACCTCTGTATGGATGTGCCAGAAGCCAAACCATGCATACAGGGCATGCTCAATCAAAAGGGATTAAAGCTCCAAAAGTGGAGTCTGGTCGATTAACAGAAGAACTTATTGCCATGTTTGTATACAGCAAACAAGCAAGTTATTAAAACCAAGAAGTACACCCAAAAGAAGTGGATGTAGAAACCACTCAATGGGATAGATCCTTACATGCTAACAAAGAAGGATTTTTCCTAGGAGTTGGAAAATTATCCATCTGTTGAGTTCCCCAACACCTCAAACTGCCTGGTGCTGCAGACATCATTCTACATGGACACACAGATGAAAACCTTGAAGAGCATGGAGGCATGCAATTTTTTATATGTGGCTGGGTTAAAGACCTGGGGATCAGGACAGTACAAGATAGACAGCAGGGGACGGATCTAAGTGCAGGAAGTGTGTTTATTAGCAGACATGATATTTACAAAAACAAAACCCAAACAAAAGAAGAATCATAAAGCAAATTATTTAAACAGCCTTATAAACATTGCAAGAAACAAACGTGACCGTGATAATACTTCAAAGTCTCTATGAAAACAGCGTCCATATCTGCACGTGCTGATTGCCCTCAAATCAGGCTCAGGCGTTTCCCATAACGATCAGGTCCAAAGTGCACACGCAACCTTGCTCAAGCTGCACCAGACTGAAGCGCGCAAAGGCGTGACAGTCACATGTTCACCTGCTGTGTAACTTTTAGCTTATATTTATTCCGCCATGCATCGCCACCAAAATACCTCATTTTCATCGATAACCCATCACAAAGCATCGCAAGCTGTAGTGTGACCATAGCTTAATGAGGCGGATGTGACGTCAGATGAAACTCACCAATTGTACTATGAGTAAAAATGAGCTTCAACTTGAAGAAAAAATTCACAACCACTAGATGGCGCCACGGCCCAGTGGTTGAGAAACACTGCTCTAGGGCAGCGGTCAGCAACCACCGGTCCGTGGACCGGTACCGGTCCGCGAGACATTCCGAACCGGGTCATGACATTGGGGGGAAATGCCAAAAAAAGGGGGGGATTTTTTATATATAAAAGAGAGAGAGAGAGGTGTAAATAAAACATGGGTTCATTTCACGTTAGATAAGTATGCGTGGACGCTGCATAGCCTATTGCATTCGGAGGCCGATAGCACATTTTATTTTTTTCAATCATGATGACTGTCTTACCCGCCCTCAACACATAGGCTATTTTCCCACAGCGCTGCCTCAGGTCAGCTCAGTTCTCACGGTCAGCGACAGTGTATATTAGCTACAATGAGCAAGAAGCAGCAAACGTCCTTAGAAAGTTTCTTTGGTTTGGGTAAGGGTGAAAAGAGGTCCAGCATCGATGACAATAATGATCCCGGAAGCAACCCAAAGAAAAAGAAGGGATCTTTCAATAGGAGATATGATGATTCCTACCTAAAATTCGGCTTTACACAGACCGGTGACTCGCATGCTCCTAATCCGTTGTGTGTGGTGTGCGGGGACAAGCTGTCGAATGAGTCTATGAAGCCATCAAAGCTCATTCGACACCTTGAAACTAAACACCCCACACTTAAAAATAAACCTCTTGAATTCTTTGAGCGCAAAAAGCAAGAGCAAGATTCACAAAAACTCATGCTAAAGACAACTACTTCTGTGAACGTGGCTTTGCTAAGAGCCTCGTACAGAGTGGCGTGTCAAATAGCTAAGTCAAAGAAACCATTCACTATTGGAGAAAAGCTAATTCTGCCTTCTGCCCAAGACATGTGCGACGAAGTGCTTGGGGAGGCAGCAGCCAAAAAGATAGGCTCGGTACCTCTTTCTGCCAGTACTGTGCAGAGGCGCATTAATGATATAGCGGAGGATATTGAGGCGCAGTTGTTGCAGAGGCTAAAAGGGTCGCCGTGGTTTGCAATTCAGGTAGATGAGTCCACTGATGTGGAAAACAGGGCAATACTTCTCGTTTTCGTGCGGTACATTTTTGAGGAGGATGTTGAGGAGGATCTGTTGTGTGTGCTCTCCCTTCCAACAAACACCACAGGCGCAGAGTTGTTTCGGGCGTTGGATGGTTACGTGTCAGGGAAATTAGACTGGTCCTTCTGCATCGGTGTATGTACTGATGGGGCTGCGGCGATGACTGGGCGGCTGTCTGGTTTCACTGCGAGGCTGAGCGAGGTTGCACCTGACTGCGAACACACCGTCATTCACAGAGAAATGCTGGCCAGCCGTAAATTGTCACCGGAGTTGAATGCTGTATTGAACGATGTCGTTAAAATGGTCAACTTCATCAAAGCACACGCACTCAACACCCGGTTGTTTGAGCAGCTCTGCGAAGAAATGAATGCAGAGCGCAGAGGTCAGGTGGCTGTCGAGGGGGAAGTCACTGGCCAGAGTGTTCGAGTTGAGAGAGCCTCTGCAGGCATTTCTGGCAGGAAAACAGTCTGATCTGGCTGCGCATTTCAGTGATGAACACTGGGTGTCAAAACTCGCCTACCTCTGTGACATTTTTGCTTTGCTTAATGAGCTCAACCTGACACTTCAGGGGAGAATGACGACTGTCTTTAAAGTAGCAGACAAAGTCGCTGCATTTAAAGCAAAGCTGGATCAGTGGGGGCGTCGCGTAGACAAGGGTGTATTTGACATGTTTCATTTATTAGTGGGGCTATTGGGGGAAACGGAGCCAGCGCCAGCTCTATCACAGTTGGTTCGTGACCATCTCGTTGGGCTGTCGAAAGAATTCGACCGCTACTTCCCAGCCTCCCGAGATCCACGTGATAAGAATGAATGGATCCGCAATCCATTTGCAAGAATTCCTGACCACCTGTCCGTTCAGGAGGAAGCGCAGCTGATCGAGCTGGCAAATGACGGTGGTCTTAAGACTAAATTTGACCAAACAAACTCTCTGCCTGCGTTCTGGGTAAACGCCAAACGGGAATATCCGGAGATAGCCGTAAAAGCGCTCAAAACGTTGCTGCCCTTCCCAACTACTTATCTTTGCGAGGCCGGGTTTTCCGCAATGACAGTGACCAAAACAAAACTGAGAAACCGATTGGATATTTCAAATACATTAAGAGTGTCACTGTCCAACATCACCCCCAGATGGGACATTCTAGCTGCAGGGAAACAAGCACAGGGCTCACATTAAAATTTAATCGGCTTATGCCATAATAAAATTAGGCCTTTAATTTGTTTCAGCACCTATTCCTATTGTGTTGTGCATGTTGTTTTCATGTTCCTAGTTCAATTTTGTCGTTCAAGTTTATGTTCCTGATTCAGTTTTACTTACTGTTCATAGCTGAAGTTCGCTACTTTTAACGCATGCACAACACCAGATATGGAACCAAAACGATCACCAAAATTGTCCTCCAATTCAAATAATCAATTATTCTAATTTGTAAAAGCGTCAGCTAAATGCATTCTCCCAGTGTCTGCTAAATGTAGACACCCCGCCCCCCAGCTCGCGTGTGTGAGACCACGCCCCCCCCCCCCCCACACACACACACACACCGGGCCGCAGCAAAACAATGCTGAACCAAACCGGTCCCTAGTGCTGAAAAGGTTGGGGACCCCTGCTCTAGGGTAACTGTGTGGAGGCCATGGGCCAACTCCTGGAACATCTGTCCTTGCTGCACACTGACATCCAGGAGATGCCTCAATACGGAGTCTCCTGCCTGCATTCTCCACCAGTGTAATGCTCCTAGTGGCAAGGAGTGACACGGGCAATGGGTGTGCAGTGCAAAACAGGCATGTTTTTTTTTTTTTTTTTTAAATTTTGTCCTTTTGTAGTGGAGTGAGGCAGGTAGCATGCAAGTGGTGATCCAAGTGAGGGGAGGTGGTTGAGGAAGGTCCTAGAAGGTGGGTTAGGAAGGTCCCAGGAGGTGGGGAGTGATTTTAGCTTTGTCCTTGCTGTGATGAGGCAGCTTTCCTGTCCTTCCAGTGTGAGTGCACCATCTGAACTGATATCTGGTACACAGAAAACATGGGTTATTAGAATGTGCATTCAGGAGAACATACTCACTCACTCACTCACTCACTCACTATGCCATGCACAGCCCTCGTATACTCTGCCACGAGCGCCTGGAGGGTGAATGTGTGTGCTGTAATATTAGTAATCAGCCAGCCGCATCGTGTGTGCAAGCAGCACTGTTTTCTGCCCATGGTATTGGACCTGACAGTGATTGGACTGGTGCAGGAGATCATGGGTTTGTGCCCTGGTTGAGGCAATTCCAGTGAGGGCCTGTAGGCAAGGCCTTAATGCTACCTGCCTGCCTCATAAAAATGAAAAATGACTGAAAAAAAAGTCATGCTGGCTGGGATGTCGCCCAGTTTCACAAGGGCCACGTCAGGTGTTGAGGAACCAGAGCAACCTGATGAAAAATGGGCTACTGAAACAAGAGCAAGACAGTCATGCCCAAGAGCTTAAAACACTGGACTGTTGGAATGCTACTATTCAAGTAACCTGAGAGAGGGGTTACATGTGAAGGATGTGGGACCAATGGATGCTTCAATACCCAACAACTACAGTAATGCCAAAACAACAAGTAATTCATTGTTCAAATATCCACAAACGGCAACAGCTGCCATCACAACTAGAGATTGAGACTGGGAACCCCCCAACCCCCAGCAACACACCCTTGTGAGCAAGAGCTTAATGCACAAGCAGCTAACCTGAAATTAAAGATGGTAACAACGCTGAACACCTGGAACCGCCATGCCTCACTACCAAGACTGAGTGAAATACAGTGGTGCTTTGAAAGTTTGTGAACCCTTTAGAATTTTCTATATTTCTGCATAAATATGACCTAAAACATATTTTGACAAAAGTCATTTTTGACACAAGTCCTAAAAGTAGATAAAGAGAAGCCAGTTAAACAAATGATATAAAAATATTATCCTTGGTCATTTATTTATTGAGGAAAATGATCCAATATTACATATCTGTGAGTGGCAAAAGTATGTGAACCTTTGCTTTCAGTATCTGGTGTGGACCCCCCCCCAATTCCTCCATACAGAACAGCTTCAAATCTGGAATGTTGGTGGGTTTCCTCACATGCACTACTCGCTTCAGGTCCTTCCACACCATTTCGATTGGATTAAATCAAGTCAAGTTTATTTGTATAGCACTTTTAACAATAAGCATTGTCGCAAAGCAGCTTTACAGAATTTGAACGACTTAAAATATGAGCTAATTTTATCCCTAATCTATCCCCAATGAGCACGCCTGTGGCGATGGTGGCAAGGAAAAACTCCCTCAGACGACATGAGGAAGAAATCTCGAGAGGAACCAGATTCAAAAGGGAACCCATTCCCATCCGGGCAACAACAGACAACATGACTATAACATTAACAGTCCTAAGTTCAAATTCACTTTATTGTCAATAATGCCATATGTGCAGGACATACAGAGAATTGAAATTGTGTTTTCCTCTTATCCGTGGTGCAAACAGTAATAAACATGAAATATAAAATATAGGTACAAGATATACACTTTAAAAAGAGGAAGAAAAAAAACCCAGGGGGGTTGTTTACACACACAAGCAAAAGCTATCTAAGAAAAGACAGTGGCAATCCAGTCAGCTTTGTTGATGCTATAAACCCCCCACCAACGGAAACCCGAGCGCAAAACCATTCACGACAACCGTAGTCCCAAAGTCAGCAAGTCAACTGCAGTCCCCAGCCACAAAAGCACCACTGCAAGAGTCCAGAGCATCCTCCAGGCACGACCCCCAACTGTCCACATGGGGCCGCCCTCCACAGGAGCGATACGATGAGACTCCAACCAGACACAGGGCACCAGGATGCATCAAGCAGGTCCGAGGAGCAGAAGAGGTCAACGTCTCGATCCCAGGACCGACATGTAACTCAGAGGGACAGATTTGGGGGGGGGGGAAGAGAGAAAAAACACAGGTTGTTAGGTATGCCCAATGTCACCTGAATAAGTAGGAACAGTATACATATTGCACTGAGTACAAGCAGGGACTCCGGCAACTAGCTATGACAGCAGAACTAAAAAAGGGAGAGCCAGAAGGTAACACAGGCATGAGGGAGCCCCAGGACATAAAGCAGCCAGCCACTACACTGTCAACAAACTGGAGTGGGCAAGCTAGTGGGGACTGACAGCATCCATACATCCCAGTTTACCAAAACACTCTATGTCTGAGGACCCTCCAGATCTACACCTTTACCTCATAAATACCATTAACAAAAGGCTTGACTAAACAGATATGTTTTCAGCCTAGACATAAACACTGAGACTGTGTCTGATTCCCGAACACTACTTGGAAGGCTGTTTCATAACTGTGGGGCTTTGTAAGAAAAGGCTCTGCCCCCTGATCTAGCCTTCACTATAGACCCCTTTCACATGACGTCACTGTGCCGCGAGATTTTGTTAGGCGCCATATTGGAAGACCAAGTACATGCACTCACAATATAAAACAAAGTACGAGCGAGAGTAAAGTGACACGATGGATGATAATTCGGGTTATGTGAGTACATTACCAGTTGCAGAAAGGGCACGGTATGTGGAGAAACTGGCTGTGATTGATGGGTTTGACCCATATGATAAGACTCGCGGCAAGGGAGAATGGAAACATAAGGAGGACCGGACACCAATTCTGCCATCTGTTTGCTACCCAGCCATTGTAAACTATTTGTTGTTTACACCCAGTGCCTACACTCAGTGTTCGAACTATGCTGATATTTTCGGGGGGCCCCTTTTTTTCCCTTGGAGGGTGTGTGTGCTTGCGCTTGTCTCGGAGCGTGGATCTCCAAACACATGAGGAGCCTATCTTACGCACATATCACGCGGACTCCACACACGCATCGCGTCTGAAGTCATAACTCATCAGGGGAAATCGTGTCCGCATTGGCATGTTCAAAAAACAACCCTGCGTCAACAATGATACCACACGCAAGGAAAAAAAAAAAACAGTCAGGCTACTCAACAACCAACCTGGCAGCAGCGAGCAAGCCCCAAACCATCCTAAAATTATTATTATTATTATTAAATTGTAGAAGTCTGGGAGGCTTGCTCCTCATACAGTTATCAACTTGGGGCCACTTTAGCATGTTTTAAATCTGAATTTCTTGCGTTTGCTTACCTCAAAGTGTCTGCAGATCATGCACAGACTTATCCATTATATCCACAGTTTTTTGCCAAGTCTCACACAGGTTTCTTTCAAGTCTACTGTTGGGCCAATAAATCATAAATAAAACAGCTCAGATTTGTTTGGTTAAGTCGTTTGCCACTCCACTTTATTCTCGTGGGTTCACATACCACTGCCGTTATTATCCCCTTATCACGAGTTTGTTGGTCTTCCAAAATGGCGCAGGGTCTGTTTACTTCCGGTTTCGGGTGACGTCAGTGAAAGGGGTCTATACGAGGTACCAGCAGATATCCTCCACTTTTTGATCTAAATAGGCGTGGCGGGTCATAGAGGAGCAGAAGTTCACTCAGGTACTGTGGTGCAAGACCATTCAGTGCTTTAAAGTTCAATAGTAGTACTTTATAACCAATACGAAATTTGATCGGGAGCCAATGCAGTGTGGATAAGACAGGGGTGATGTGGTCATATTTTCTGGTTCTAGTAAAGACTATTGCTGCTGCATTTTGAACTAACTGGAGCTTGTTTATGCACTTATTGGAACATCCAGACAGTAAGGCATTACAATAATCCAACCTCGAGGTAATGAAAGCATGAACTAGTTTTTCCGCGTCACATAGTGACATTAAATTTCTTACCTTAGCAATATTTCTGAGATGAAAGAAAGCTATCTGGGTAATGTTATCAATGTGAGTTTTGAATGAAAGACTGGGGTCAATGATCACGCCGAGGTCTTTTACTGCTGCACGTGAAGAAACAGAAAGGCCATCCAGAGTTACTGTGTAATCAGAAAACTTGCTTCTAGCTGCATGTGGTCTGAGTACAAGTACTTCAGTCTTGCCAGAGTTAAGCAGAAGGAAGTTAAGAAGCATCCAGTGTCTAATGTCCTTTACACATTTTTCAGTTCTATTAAGCTGGTGTCTCTCATCAAGTTTTATGTCATCAGCATAACAGTGGAAACTAATACAATGTTTACAAATAATATCACCCGTGGTAACATATATAAAGAAAAAAGCAGTGGATCCAAGACGGAACCTTGTGGAACACCAAACTTTACCTCAGTACATATAGAAATATCACCATTTATATCAACATACTGATAGTGATCAGTTAAATAAGACCTGAGCCAGGAGAGGGCCGTTCCCTTAACTCCCACAACATTTTCTAGTCTATCCAGAAGAATGAAATGATCAGTGGTATTAAATGCTGCACTAAGGTCAAGCAACACAAGCAGTGAGACACCACCCTGATCAGATGCCACAATAGGTCATTTACTACTTTAACCAGAGCTGTCTCTGCTATGATGAGGTCTCAATCCTGACTGATACATTTCATGGATGTTATTCCTCTGTAAATATGAGCATAACTGCTGTTCCACAGCTTTTTCAAGGATCTTGGAAATAAAGGGGAGGTTTGATTTTGGCTGATAATTGGACAGCTGACATGGATCAAGGTCAGGTTTTTTAATCAGGGGGTTGACAACTGCTAGTTTAAAGGATTTGGGTTCATACTGGTAGCCAATCATAAGAGAAGAATTTATTATTTTTAGAAGCGGTTCAATTACTTCAGGTATTATCTGTTTGAATAGACGTGTACCGTAGGTAAGGGATCTAGTACACAAGTTGAGGCTTTAATGCCGAGATTAATGAAAGTAATTCAGTTTCTTTTAGGGGAGTAAAACATTCTAACTGATGATCTGATACAACTATATTGTTAACTACAGGGTCACTTACATTGTCTGACCTTAAATTAGTAGTTAGAATTTTTTTGTTGGATATTCTCAATTTTGTCATTAAAAAAATTCATGAAATCGTTGCTACTACATGTGTGCATGTGTCTATTCCTGGTTAATTTTGCTACAGTATTAAATAGGAATCTAGGATTATTTTTATCTTCTATTAGGGGAGGAGAGAGATGTTGATCTAGCAGTACTAAGTGCTTTTCGATACTTCAGGCAGCTCTTCTTCTAGGCTAATTTGAACACTACCAATTTTGTTTGATGCCGTTTACGTTCCAATTTTCGAGTGGTCTGTTTTAAAGTGCTAGTGTCATCATTATACCAGGGTGCTAATTTTTTGTTTCTGACCATTTTCCTTTTAAGAGGAGCTATATTATCTAAGGTATGGCGGAATGTTGACTCTCAGCATTCAGTTGCCTGATCAAATTCTGCAGGGGCTGACTGTGACCCAATCAAAGTTGATAACTCTGGGAGATCATTTATAAAGCTTTGTGCAGTAGTTGACGTGAATGTACATTGAATACAGTAGCATGGTGAGGTGCATATACTGTATTATTACTCAGACATATTTTGAATGAGATGAGATAATGATCTGAGAACTTCAGACTGTGGAAGTATGACTGTATTTTCTACATTTGGCCCTAATGTTAGTATTAAATCGAGGGTGTGACCACAATTATGGGTCGGTCCTATGACATTCTGATTAATCCCTACTGAATCTAAAATGGACACAAACGCTGTTTTCAAAGGGTTTTCTGGGTTATCAAAATGAATATTAAAATCTCCGACAACTAAAGCTTTGTCTAAGGAAATGACCAGATCTGAGATAAAATCTGCAAATTCAGAAAGAAACTCAGAATATGGCCCCGGGGGCCTGTAAATAATAAGTAACGGAATTAACTGGGTAGACTTATTTTTCGAGGCTACATGTATTACATGAGTATGAAGAACTTCAAATGTATTAAATTTATAACCAGGTTTTTGTGTTACACCTAGATTATAAATAACCACAACGCCGCCTCCTCTGACAATTGGACGAGACTGGTGTATATAATTGTATCCAGGAGGACTCGCTTCATTTAATGCTAGATATTCATTTGGCTTAATCCATATTTCAGTTAAACAAAGTACATTAAACTCCTGATCAATAATGAGTTCATTAACCATTAGCGCTTTAGATGTAAGAGATTTAATATTTAATAGTCCCACCTTTAGATCAAAGGTGCTGGCAGTGGCTGTACAGTCAGTATGATCTAATTTTATAATGATTAGGTTACTGGAACAAACTCTCTGAATATTTCTACCTTTTTGTTGAGCTCGGGGAACAGACACAGTCTCGATATAGTGGACCCTTAGTGACGACTCTGTGCAGCTAGCAGGTTTAGCCTGTTCGTCTGCTCCCTGGCCTTGGCTCTGGATTGTCAAAAATTAACTAGGCGTGTTCTGGGACTATGACCTATGCTGCAGGAAATGAGAGCAGCACCTTCCCGAGTGGGATGGATACCGTCCTGCCCTAACAGGCCAGCAGTGCCCTCAAAATTAGCCCAATTATCTATAAAGCCCACACTGTTTTCAGAGCACCACCTGGACAACCAGCAGTTCAGTGACCATAACCTGCTGTAAGCTACATCGCCACGCCGCATTGGGATGGGGCCAGAGCATACTACAGCATCGGACATCACCTTCGCTAATTTAAACACCTCTACAAAGTTACTCTTAGTAACCTCAGACTGATGGTGTATATCATTAGCTCCTGCATGGATAACTATCTTTGAGAACCTGTGCTTGCCTAGGACCCTAAGATTACCTGCTATGTCCCGGTTCCCGGTATATTAAGATCAGGACTTTGACTTGGCCAGTCCAAAACATTAAAGTTAATGTTTTGGAATGGCCAAGCCAAACCATTTTTCTTTAACCATTCTTTGGTAGAATGACTTGTGTGCTTGGGGTCATTGTCTTGCTGGATGACCGATCTTCTCTTGGGATTCAGTTCATGGACAGATGTCCTGACATTTTCCTTTAGAATTTGCTGGTATAATTCAGAATTCATTGTTCCATCAATGATGGCAAGCCATCCTGGCCCAGATGCAGCAAAACAGGCCCAAACCGTGAGACTACCACCACCATGTTTCACAGATGGGATAAGATTCTTATGCTGGAATGCAGTGTTTTCCTTTCTCCAAACATAATGCTTCTCATTTAAACCAAAAATTTCTATTTTGGTCTCATCCATCCACAAAACATTTTTCCAATAGCCTTCTGACTTCTGTCCATGTGAGCTTTAGCAAACTGCAGACGAGCAGCAATGTTCTTTTTTGAGAGCAGTGGCTTTCTCTTTGCAACCCTGCCATGCACACCATTGTTGTTCAGTGTTCTCCTGATGGTGGACTCATCAACATTAACATTAGCCAATGTGAGAGAGGCCTTCAGTTGCTTAGAAGTTAGCCTGGGATCCTTTGTGACCTTGCTGACTATTACACGCCTTGCTCTTGCAGTGATCTTTGTTGGTCGACCGCTCCTGGGGAGGGTAACAATGGTCTTGAATTTCCTCCATTTGTACACAATCTGTCTGACTGTGAATTGGTGGAATCCAAGCTCTTTAGAGATGGTTTTGTAACCTTTTCCAGCCTGATGAGCATCAACAACGCTTTTTCTGAGGTCCTCAAACATCTCCTTTGTTCGTGCCATGATACATTTCCACAAACATTTTGTGAAGATCAGACTTTGATAGAGCCCTGTTCTTTAAATAAAACAGGGTGCCCACTCACACCTGATTGTCATCCCATTGGTTGAAAACATCTGACTCTAATTTCACCTTCAAATTAACTGCTAATCCTAAATGTTCCCATACTTTTGCCACTCACAGATATGTAATATTGGATCATTTTCCTCAATAAATAAATGACCAAATATAATATTTTTGTCTCATTTGTTTAACTGGGTTCTCTTTATCTATTTTTATGACTTGTGTGAAAGTCTGATGTTGTTTTAGGTCATATTTATGCAGAAATATATACAATTCTAAAGGGTTCACAAACTTTCAAGCACTACTGTACCTCCTGAAAGTCTCCTAGACGATGTGAATACAGCAGTACGAACGATCCCTGCTACCACCATCACTGAGACCAACAAGCTGATCTACATCACAGCAACAGTGATCCTGGAAATGCTTGGCTGTAAGATGGACACTTACCATAAGGTGCAATAGCCAACATGGAAGAGAAGGTTGGAGGCTAAGATCAAGGCGACTTGGAGAGAAGGTAGCCAGCTATCAGAACTCCAGAAATGTATGAGAAGGAAAGGGCTACTGAAGGAATACAGTAAGCTGTCCGTACCTGAGGTCCTAGAGACTGCCAAGCAAAGATTCACAGCCCTAGTTACCCATCTAAGGAATACACACAAGCAAAGCTGAAGCCAGGAGAATAAATCGGATGTACACCCAGTGGTAGGGTAATAACATAATAACAGCTGCTTGTGGATGGGACTCACCTGGAGTGGCTGACTGAAGGTTGAACAGTCCTGATCTTGAAGGACCCACAGAAGGGAGCATAAAGTATCTCTCGATAACCTGCCTCTGCAGAACATGGAAGCTCCTGTCACGCATCGTAGTGGATAAGATGAGTAGGGACATGACTCAATACATGAGTGAGGCCCAGAAAGGAATTGGTAGGAACACCAAAGGAGCAAAACATTAGCTACTGGTAGATGGTGCAGTCGCTCAAGACTGCAGAACCAGACATGCCAATCTGTGCACCGCCTGGATTGACTACAAGAAAGCCTATGACTTGATGCTCCATACATGGATCCTGGAATGCTTGAAACTGTACATCATCAACAGGACTCTCAGAACCTTCATCAAGAACTCAGTGAGGCTGTAGAAAACAACCCTAGAGGCCAACTTCAAGCCAATAACACAGGTCACCATCAAGTGCAGCATATGCCAAGGAGATGTCCTGTCCCTGCTGCTGTTCTGCATAGGAATGAAACCCCTCAGCCAGATCATCACTATGAGTGGCTATGGATACAGACTGCGAAATGAAGCAACCATCAGCCACCTCCTCTACATGGATGACATCAAACTGTATGCCAGGTCTGAGTGAGACATTGACTCACTGATCTACAGCAACGACATCGGAATGCATTTGGGGCTAGATAAATGTGCCTGGGTGGTAACAATGAGGGGGAAAACATTCAGAACTGAGGGGGTGGTGCTACCAGATGGCATAATAGGAGGCGTGGAAGACAAGAAGTACCTTACAATCCTGCACGCAAATGGCAACCTAGGAAAGGCTGCTAGGAAAGCAGCAACAGCCAAATACCTCTGGAGGGTAAGGCAAGTCCTGAGAAGTCATTTGAATGGGAAGAACAAGGTCCAGGCTATCAACACCCATGCCCTGCCAGTCATCAGATACTCAGCTGGCATAATAAGCTGGCCGATGGAGGAGATAGAGGCCACCGACATCAGGACAAGAAAACTCCTGGCAATGCATGGAGGGTTTCACCCCAAGTCCAGCATCCTGAGGCTGTATGCAAGGGGGAATGAAGGAAGCTGAGGACTTGGGAGCGTCAGAGCCACTATCCAGGATGAAACAACAAAGATCCACGAGATGGCCCTGAATTCTGAAGTGGTTAGTGAATACCTCAGGCACCAGAAACCCGAGAAGGAAGTGCAGGAGGAACCATCATGGAAAGACAAATCACTGCACGGGATGTACCACTGGCAGGTAGAAGTGGCAGCTGATATTGAAAAAGCCTACCAGTGGCTGGATAAAGCTGGACTGGAAGACAGCACAGAGGCACTAATCATAGCTGCACAGGAACAGTCTCTAAGCACAAGCTTGATAGAGGCTGGGGTATGCCACATGAGGCAGGACCCCAGGGTGCAGACTGTGCAAAGATGCTCTCGAGACAATCCAGCACATTACAGTAGGATGTAAGATGCTAGCATGAAGATCGTACATGAAACGCCATAACCAAGTGGCTGTCATAGTGTACAGAAACATCTGTGCCGAATATGGACTGGAAGTCCCAAGGTCAAAGTAGGACGCACCTCTGAAGGTGGTTGAGAATGACCAAGCTAAGATCCTGTAGGACTTCCAGAAACAGACAGACAAACGGGTAATGGCTAACCAACCAGACATGATGGTAGTAGTAGTAGACAAACAGGGGAGCAAGGCTGTGGTGATAGATGTGGTAATACCAAATGACAATAACATCATGAAAAAGGAACTTAAGAAGCTTGAGAAGTATCAAGGGCTGAAAGAAGAGCTAGAAAAGATGTGGAAGATGAAGACAACACTGGTCCCCATGGTGATAGGAGCCCTCAGTGCAGTGACCCCCAAACTGGGAGAGTGGCTCCAACAGATCCCAGGAACAGCATCCAAGATCTCTGTCCAGAAAAGCACGGTCCTAAGAACAGCTAAGACATTGTGCAGGACCCTCAAACTCCCAGGCCTCTAGTAGAGGACTTGGGGGGGTGGGGGGAATACTGTCCAAAGTAGGGGTGAGTGGGGGAATGAAAAAAAAAAAATATATATATATATATATATATAATAAAATATACACATATACACACACACACACACACACACATTTTATATATATATATATATATATATATATATATATATATATATATATATATATATGTGTGTGTTATTTATTTATTTATTAGTGGCAGCGGGGGCGTGGTCAAGCATCGGTCTGTGACGGGAGGGTGGAGTCAGGGAAGGTAAGTGGCAGAATCACTACACCTGTCGTTAATTAATGTGTTTGTGTGTCTTCCCAGTGACAGTGCCCTATTTAAGGAGAGAAGAGGGAGCGCTCTCCCGAACCAGACGGCTGATTTGTGTGCATGTGGCTGAGTGTGTGAGAGTGTTTATAAAAGCTGAAAAGCTGAATAAAAGAGTTTTGTGAACTCAGTTCTGGCCTGCCGTCCTTCTGTGCTCCACCCACCTACATGAACTGTCACAGTGGTGCTGAAACCCGGGTATGAGCACAGAAGAGAACAGCCCCATGGAGTCCTCCCCCTTTGCGGACCTGATCCACACCCTCACCACGGCCCAACAGAGCCAGCACCAGGCGCTGCTCGCCCTCCGAAAGGAGCAAGAACAACGTTTCGAGGCCCTGGTGCTGGCTCAACAGGAAGCTCGTCGGGCGTTCCGGCACCTCCTCGCGTCGGCGGGGTCTACCAACGCTCCCACCGCGGGCCCGTCCCCTCCCACCCTAACAAAGATGGGCCCGCAGGACGACCCTGAGGCATTCATCACGCTCTTTGAGCAAGTCGCGGAGACCTCGGGGTGGCCGATGGATCAGCGCGTGGCACGCCTCCTCCCCCTGCTAACGGGAGAGGCGCAGCTGGCCGCGCTACAGCTCCCCGCCGGCTGGCCTACGCGGACCTTCGCCGGGCCGTCCTCCAGCGTGTGGGGCGCACCCCCGAGCAGCAGCGTCAGCGCTTCCACGCTTTGCGCTTGGAGGAAGTCGGCCGGCCGTTCGCGTTTGGCCAGCAACTCTGGGATGCCTGCTGGCAGTGGTTGAGGGCCGACAGCTGCGATGCCGAGGGACTCATCGACCAGGTGGTACTGGAACAGTTCATCGCACGTTTACCAGCAGGAACCGCAGAGTGGGTCCAGTGCCACCGCCCGGCGTCACTGGATCAGGCAATCGAGCTGGCGAAGGACCATTTGGCGGCTGTCCCGACGGCAGGACAGCAGACAGCCTCTTCTCTCCTCTCTCTCTCTCTCCTCCTCCTCCTGTGTCTCCTCCTCGCCCCATTCCCCCACCGCGGAGGTGGGGGCCGGCACCACCCCAGCTGGCCCGCCGCACCCGCGGTGCCCTTCCATTTCTCCCTTCTGTGTCTGTCCCTCCCCCCCCCCCCCCCCCCCCTCAGGTGAGTGAGCCCCAGAGCACTAGTGCAGAGAGGAAGCCCGGGCCGGTTTGCTGGCGCTGCGGGGAGCTGGGCCACCTCCAACAGCAGTGCTTGGTAATGGAGGTGGGCGCGGTGGTTCGGATCCCCGACGCGCCAGGAGCCGCCCCCGATCGGGCCGGAGCGTATTGCATACCGGTGAGTATCCAAGGGGATACATATCAGGCGTTGGTGGATTCTGGCTGTAATCAGACCTCAATCCACCAAAGCCTGGTGCAAGACGAGGCATTGGGGGGAGCACAATTGCTGAAGGTGTTGTGTGTGCACGGGGATGTTTACAACTACCCTTTAGTGTCGGTCCACATTCTTTTCCGAGGGGAAAAATTTATAGTGAAGTCGGCGGTTAATCCTCGCCTTACCCACTCTATAATTTTGGGGAATGATTGGCTGGGATTTCGGGATTTAATGACACACTTAGTGAAGAGTGGGTCCTGCCATTTAACAGGGGGAGGTCCCCGTGTCGCTTTGGCAGGAGCAGCTGTCACAGAGCTGTCTGCGTCATCTCCGCGTCAGAGTGAGGAGCCGCCGGCCCCTCCTCTCTCTGTTGGGGAATTCCTCGCGGATTTCCCATTAGAGCAATCGCGAGACGAGACTCTGTGGCATGCGTTTGACCAAGTGAGAGTAATCGATGGTCAAATGCTCCAGCCGAACGCCACCCCGTCCTTCCCCTACTTCGCGATTATGAAGGATAGATTATACTGAGTGACGCAGGACAGTCAAACTAAAGAGCGAGTCACGCAGCTTTTGATTCCGAAGAGCCGCCGGGAATTGGTATTCCAGGCGGTTCACTTTAATTCCATGGCTGGACACTGAGGGCAGGATAAAACACTAGCCCGAATAATGACCTGATTCTATTGGCCGGGGATTCGTGGCGATGTCCGTAGGTGGTGTACGGCGTGCCGCGAATCCAGCGGCCATTCCAAAAGCGCCTTTGCGCCCTCTACCGTTAATCGAGACCCCGTTCGAAAGAATTGGGATGGATCTCGTCGGGCCATTAGATTGGTCAACACGAGGGTACAGCTTTATATTAGTTCTAGTGGACTATGCAACGCGATACCCGGAAGCAGTGCCTCTTCGCAATATCTCAGCACGCAGTATTGCGGAGGCACTCTTCTGCATTATCTCCCGAGTTGGAATCCCGAAAGAGATTCTGACTGACCAAGGCACCTTGTTTGTCATGTACACTGAACGAACTGTATAGGTTGTTGGGTATTAAGCCGATCTGCACCAGCATGCATCACCCACAAACGGACGGTTTAGTTGAATGGTTCAACTGCACCCTCAAGAACATAATTAAAAAATTCGTAAGTGAGGACGCACATAATTGGGATAAATGGCTCGAACCCTTGCTCTTTGCAGTGTGAGAGGTCCCCCAAGCTTCCACGGGGTTCTCCCCGTTTGAATTGTTATACGGGCGTAAGCCGCGCGGCATTCTAGATGTGCTGCGGGAAAATTGGGAGGAGGGACCTTCACCAAATAAAAACGAAATCCAATACGTTATTGACCTGCGTGCAAAACTCCACACACTCACGCACCTAACTCAGGAGAATTTGCGGCAGGCCCAAGAACGACAGACCCGCCTGTACGACAAGGGTACGCGCCTTAGGGAGTTCGCACCGGGAGATAAAGTACTCGTACTTTTGCCCACATTGAGCTCCAAATTAGTTGCCAAGTGGCAAGGACCCTTTGAGGTCACACGGCGAGTCGGGGACGTTGACTATGAGGTGAGGCGAGCGGATAGGGGTGGGGCGCTACAGATTTACCACCTCAATCTGCTCCAACTCTGGAACGAGGAGGTCCCCGTGGCGTTGGTGTCGGTGGTTCCGGAGAAGGCGGAGCTGGGGCCGGAGGTTCAAAAGGGAACATTGGCATCGCGTACCTCTCCGGTCCCCTGTGGAGACCACCTCTCCCCGACCCAACTCGTGGAGGTTGCCCAGTCGCAGACCGAGTTTTCGGACGTGTTCTCGCCCCTGCCCGGCCGCACCACCCTCATAGAGCACCACATTGAGATGCCCCCGGGGGTGGTAGTGCGTAGCCGCCCTTACAGGTTACCCGAGCACAAGAAAAAAGTGGTTCGGGAAAAACTCGAGGCCATGCTCGAAATGGGCATCGTCGAGGAGTCCCACAGTGTCTTGAGCAGCCCAGTGGTCTTGGTACCCAAGGCCGACAGGTTGGTCTGGTTCTGTGTAGACTATAGAAAAGTCAACGCGGTGTCTAAATTTGATGCGTACCCAATGCCTCGTATTGATGAGTTGCTCAATCGGCTAGGCATGGCTCATTTTGACTCGACACTGGATTTAACAAAGGGTTATTGGCATATCCCCTTGACTCCATTATCCTGGGAAAAAACGGCCTTTTCCACACCGTTCGGCTTACACCAATTCGTCACACTTCCTTTTGGGCTGTTTGGGGCGCCCACTATGTTTCAGCGGCTGATGGATAGGGTCCTCCGCCCCCACACCACCTATGCAGCCGCCTACCTCGACAACATTATCATCTATAGTAATGACTGGCCAAGGCACCTCGAACATCTGAGGGCTGTCCTTAGGTCACTGAGACGAGCGGGTCTCACAGCCAACCCAAAGAAGTGTGCGATTGGGCGGGTAGAAGTACGGTATCTGGGCTTCCACTTGGGCTATGGGCAGGTGCGTCCCCAAATTAACAAGACAGCAGCAATTGCGGCCTGCCCGAGGCCCAAGACCAAAAAGGGGGTTAGACAGTTCCTGGGGCTAGCTGGCTATTATTGTAGGTTTATACCTAATTATTCGGACGTCACCAGCCCGCTGACTGATCTGACTAAAAAGGTGGCACCAGATCCGGTCCAGTGGATGGAACAATGCCAGCGGGCTTTTTCTAAGGTAAAGGCTGCACTGTGTGGGGGGGCCACTTTTACACTCCACTGACTTTTCTCTCCCCTTTATGTTGCAGACGGATGCGTCGGACAGAGGGCTGGGGGCCGTTTTGTCCCAGGAGGTGGAGGGGGAGGATCGCCCAGTCTTATACATCAGTCGCAAGCTGTCGGTGCGTGAGGGGCGCTACAGCACCATTGAGAAAGCGTGCCTGGCGATCAAGTGGGCGGTCCTCGCCCTGCGTTACTACCTGCTGGGACGCCCTTTCACCCTCTGTTTGGACCACGCACCCCTCCAGTGGCTCCACCGCATGAAGGATGCCAACGCGCGGATCACCCGTTGGTATCTGGCACTCCAACCCTTTAACTTCAACTTGATCCACAGGCCGGGGGCACAGATGGTCGTGGCGTACTTCCTCTCCCATCAAGGGGGGGGGGAGGAGTCGGCTGCAGGCCGGACGGGCGCCCGGCCTGAGTCAGGCTGTGGGGGTATATGGCAGCGGGGGCGTGGTCAAGCATCGGTCTGTGACAGGAGGGCGGAGTCAGGGAAGGTAAGTGGCAGAATCACTACACCTGTCGTTAATTAATGTGTTTGTGTGTCTTCCCAGTGACCGCCCCCTATTTAAGAAGAGGGAGCTCTCTCCTCAACCAGACGGCTGATGTGTGTGCGTGTGGCTGAGTGTGTGAGAGTGTTTGTTTATAAAAGCTGAAAAGCTGAATAAAATATATATATATATATATATATATATATATATTAGTGCTGTCAAAAATGTCGCGTTATTAACGCGTTAACTTGACTCAATTTTAACGGCGATCATTTTTTTTATCGCGAGATTAACGCTCTGTGACATGATGTAGGTTTTTCATAAGCTTTTGAAACTGCCAGGAACTTGCAACAGAGACAAACGATAGCAGCTAGACTGTAATGCCCCGCACAGCCAGAGTCCTCTGTCCTCCTCCCAAAGAACCAGCGCGGGCAGGGCGCGCTAGTAGAGATGGGATTTATGGCTCCGCATCTTTGTGATCCGTTCTTTGAAAAGAGCCGTTCAAAAGACTGGCTCATTTGGCTCTTTTTAAATATTTATTCAGTTTTAAGAAGACAGCGTCTAAAGAAGCCAGATTCCTCTGAACTATAAACTCAATGCTATCCCAGAAATCCTTCCTGTAATATGCAAATTTGGCCGCTTCTGATTGGACAGCGCGACGCATCAACAGGCAGAAAGTGTACAAGTACAAAATGTGTTAA
>NC_083596.1:32151213-32168713 GCF_027579695.1 Neoarius graeffei
TTTGCCACGAAATGGTCTTGTCTGGATGATATATGACCCAGATGAATACTACCCTGCACACGTAAACCCTTCTACTTGCCACCGATTGCATTTAGACGGTAAGCAGGAACAAGTTGCGCCTAGAACAAGATGTTCTGAAACAGGTTGCACCACCTCGTAAAGTGGAGCAAGCTTATTTAGTCCACTTGCAATTAATTGCCCCATGACAAAATTTTATCTGAGTAAATAAAGGAAAAGATATGATGCATCATATTTTCTTGAACAACTTTTGGTAAGGATAGTCTGTAGATGCTTTACACTGAATTTGATTTGAATCGGAGTAGTAGTGTTGGACAAGATGATGAAAGTAGGTTTTTCAGACAGTGTGAAAATGCAAGAAGATTAACTTGTAAAACGTCAAATGTATGATAGAGATTGATAACTATATTGCAGAAGAAATAGAATTTTGAATTTAGGTCAAGTAACTTCTGAGGTGCAGACTAAAATGTAAATGTTTTAGTGCCACCATTTGGCTGTTTCTACCAAGGTTTTGAACAGTCCTTTTTTATGATGTTATAAACCTGTGCATCAATTTTCATGTCAGTTGGACATTCACAGTGGAAATCACAAGCTGCTGAATTTTGATTTTGATCAAGTTATCAAAACAATATTTTGAGAAGAGTCAGAAAATGTCACTGTGAACCAATGTACCAAATTTGAAGTTTTTCAGAATTTTTCCTTTGAAAAAACAAGATAATTTTAGTTAGACCGCATCCTAGTGGTCTATTTGTACAGAACTTAAGGATCATCCCCAGAATGTAGTAAAGACTGAACATGTTTTGTGCAAATCAATGTATTTACGAGCTATGATATCTATTGTACTTCATTTTGATGATTTGATTTGCTCATATCGTCAAACCAGATCGACCTGTAGAAATTTCTTTCACAACTTGATCCCTGACGTCTGAAGAGAATCCTGACTAAGTTTTGAGACGATTGGTCCAGCTGTTTCTGATGAGATGTCAAAAATTGTTTTTTGAGAAAATTAAGAAAAAGGCATGAAATTTGACATTTTTAGAGCAGAAGACCCAGCAAAGCAAAGTTGCAGATGACTTGAGAGATTAAAATGACAAAAGAATTTTCACTTTAGACCAAGTAATTTTTGAGATGGTGAAAATGTAAACATGATTACAGTGCCACTTTTAGGTCAATTTATGTGCCGGAGTAATGGGTGAAATTTCCAACCCAGCTGCTGAATTTGGTGTTTCTAGACCTTAGTTTTTGCTACACAAACACTTTTAGGGGAGGAAGAAGAATTGGAACAAAAACAATAGAAGTCCCACAGTTTCTCTGCTTGGACCCATAAATACGCCGTTCTCAAATTAATCCCTGACTGAAAAGTCCCCTGAAAGCTTAAGATGAATACACCTCTAAAATGTACTTTACCCAAACACAAATATAAGTACCCAAAGCAGAATGTTATGGGGCGGCATGGTGGTGTAAGTGGTTAGCATGGTTGCCTCACAGCAAGAAGGTTCTGGATTTGAGCCCAGCAGCTGGCGGGGGCCTTTCTGTGTGGAGTTTGCATGTTCTCCCCATGTCTGCGTGGGTTTCCTCTGGGTGCTCCGGTTTCCCCCACAGTTCAAAGACGTGGTTAGGTTAATATGGGATGGCCTTGGGCTGAGGTGCCCTTGAGCGAGGCACCTAACTCCCAACTGCTCCCTGGGCGCTGTTAGCATGGCTTCCCACTGCTCTGGGTATGTGTGTATGCTCGTTGCTCGTGTGTGTGTGTTCACTGCTTCAGATGGGTTAAATGCAGAGAGGAATTTCACAAGTGTGTGATGAATAAAGTTGTGCTTTCTTTCTTTCTTTTCTTTCTTTTCTTTCTTTTCTTTCTTTTCTTTCTTTCTTTCTTTCTTTCTTTCTTTCTTTCTTTCTTTCTTTCTTTCTTTCTTTCTTTCTTTCTTTCTTTCTTATTAAAATATAAGTAAAGTGTGTGTAAGTAACAGTTGGCCAACACTGAAGATCTGCATTGCAATATACTTGCAGTTTTTGCAGGAACTGCGCCATCTAGTTTAAGTCTCCATTTGTGTTTTATAAAACCATTCCTAGTTTTTAATCTGTTTTGCAGCATGGATAAGTGAAGCCAACATGTTTTGTTGTTCTGCTCCAGAGTTTGATAGTGGATTATTAAGGTTTGTCTATAATACAAATTAGGCTTAAAGGAAACCAATATTACAAGACACAACACCCTTTATTTTTGTCCAGATTAACGCTGCAGACACCACATTTTCTGACATGTTTAAGTTATCTGATTTGATGAGACAAAACAATAATTGCAGTCTGTCTGTAATTCCCGATACTATTCCAAATGTCCCAATCCTCTATGAAATTAGATTAAAATTTGCATTTGGATGAACATATCCACAGTGCTGTTACCAAAACTATTCACTTATTTCTAGCCATTTTGGAATTTTTGCCGACAGTATTCTCTTAACCTGTACAGTCAATGTGTCAAGTTTTTATAAAAAGTAAAAACAATATTAAAATGCATTTCAACATTCTCATTAATGTAGCACAAAAAAGGGTTAAATACTGGTTTATGAAAACATTAAAGAAAGTCATTACTTTTATTTCATGTCTGATGGATCCCTGTCTGTAAATCTGTGCATGTACACAAACCAAGAGAATGCTCAAGCAAATGGTGGAACTTTTTGTATGTTTTCATAAATGTAAAACGTAAAAATATGTGATAGTAATTAAACTTAAGGTACATTAACTTTTTCTACCATTCTGACCCAGGTCATAGAGACATCAACGGCTAAGTATTGAATTGGGGGTAATCACTCTAAAAGAAAAAATAATGTTCTCATAACCTCTATACCAGACTAAGGAGGAAGTGGCACCCACACTAGAGGCTGTGCAAAACATCCAGAGTGTGTCTCAGGCATTGCAAAAAAGTAA
The DNA here is from genome assembly GCF_027579695.1 of Neoarius graeffei. Taxonomy (NCBI): domain Eukaryota; kingdom Metazoa; phylum Chordata; class Actinopteri; order Siluriformes; family Ariidae; genus Neoarius; species Neoarius graeffei. The sequence goes on from NC_083596.1 coordinate 32,154,157, forward strand.
AGAAAACTACAACAGCAAGACTGTGGAGCAGGAACGTATGCGCAAAGAGGGTTCCACTCAAAGAGACCTTGATAAGGTGTGTGTATATGCGCGCGCACACACACACACACACACACACACACACACACACACACACACACACACTCTCTCAAGTGCCATTTCTAAGTAGCTACCATATGGCAGGTTATAAACATTGATAAATGACACTAAGATAAATGCACTTGGATATAGACACATGGCCACACCTCTTCTCCCATGTACAGTTTTAACAGAAAATGAAAATGTGGAAAGTTGCTAATTTTGCCATATAGACCTTGAAAATAATAAGTGTGTGTGTGTGTGTGTGGTTAGGCTGGGCTGAAGGTTAAGAAAGCCAGAGAAGCATACAAATCTTACGTGGAGAAATATGCCAGCACAAAGACTGAATTTGAGCAAAAAATGGCAGAGACAGCACAGGTATTTGTTTGTGTAATGATTGTGGGGGTTTTTTGTGTGTTTTTTTTCCACAGTGATGGGATCAATGTGGTCTTTTGAATTGGGACCATCCAAGTTGATTTGATGTATGAAAATCAGAGACACATGCACTAATATGCATATAACATGTCCTTCTCATCTCGTCCCATCTGGTGTGTGTGTGTGTGTGTGTGTGAAAAAACAGAAGTTTCAGGACATTGAAGAAAGCCATATTCTGCAAATGAAGGAGCTCATCCAGTCATATACTCACTTGATTGAGGAGACGCACAAACAGATTGGAGAGGTGAGTAGGCACACAGATTCAGGCACAGTAATATTGTAGTCTGTTTGATTACTGGTAACTAAAAGTTGCATAATATTCACCAGAGGTCTTCAGACCCTTTCCTATGAGCACCCCCCCCCCCCCCCCCCCCCCCCCCCCATTTAATTTAATTTAATTTAAAATTTTTTTTGGCTATGTTTGGGAACTTGTGCCCTGCCGACACATCAACTTCAAGAACTGGTTGTTCTTTTGCTGTCTAATATGTCCCACCCCTTGACAGATGCCACTGTAACAACATAATGTAATTCACTTCACCTGTCAGTGGTTTTAATGTTATGGCTGATTGGTGTATCTAATTTAATGAAGTAGATAAGTCCCAAAAGATCAACTCTAAGTGCGCATGGGCCTTGAAAGGTTCAAGATGATTTAAACCAGTATATGGTCTTTTGAACCACTTTCAACTCATAAAATGCAGATTTTTACAAAAATGGTAATTTTGTCAATATTAACACCAGCACTGATGTGCGTTATCACAGTTCATCATTTACAGTGGTGCTTGAAAGTTTGTGAACCCTTTAGAATTGTATATATTTCTGCATAAATATGACGTAAAACATCAGATTTTCACACAAGTCCTAAAAGTAGATAAAGAGAACCCAGTTAAATAAATGAGACACAAATATTATACTTGGTCATTTATTTATTGAGGAAAATGATCCAATATTACATGTCTGTGAGTGGCAAAAGTATGTGAACCTTTGCTTTCAGTATCTGGTGTGACCCCCTTGTGCAGCAATAACTGCAACTAAACGTTTCTGGTAACTGTTGTTCAGTCCTGCACACCAGCTTGGAGGAATTTTAGCCCATTCCTCCATACAGAACAACTTGAACTCTGGGATGTTGATGGGTTTCCTCACATCAACTGCTCGCTTCAAGTCCTTCCACAACATTTCGATTGGATTAAGGTCAGGACTTTGACTTGGCCATTCCAAAACATTAACTTTATTCTTCTTTAACCATTCTTTGGTAGAACAACTTGTGTGCTGAGGGTCGTTGTCTTGCTGCATGACCCACCTTATCTTAAGATTCAGTTCATGGACAGATGTCCTGACATTTTCCTTTAGAATTCGTTGATATAATTCAGAATTCATTGTTCCATCAATGATGGCAAGCCATCCTGGCCTAGATGCAGCAAAACAGGCCCAAACCATGATACTACCACCACCATGTTTCACAGATGGGATACAGTTCTTATACTGGAATGCAGTCTTTTTCTTTCTCCAAACATAGCACTTCTCATTTAAAGCAAAAGTTATATTTTGGTCTCATCCATCCAGAAAACATTTGTCCAATTTCTTCTGGCTTGTCCACGTGAACTTTAGCAAACCTCAGACGAGCAGCAATGCTCTTTTTGGAGAGCAGTGGCTTTCTCCTTGCAACCCTGCCATGCACACCATTGTTGTTCAGTGTTCTCCTGATGGTGGACTCATGAAAATTAACATTGGCCAATGTGAGAGAGGCCTTCAGTTGCTTAGAAGTTACCCTGGGGTCCTTTGTGACCTTGCTGACTATTACATGCCTTGCTCTTGGAGTGATCTTTGTTGGTTGACCACTCCTGGGGAGAGTAACAATGGTCTTGAATTTCCTCCATTTGTACACAATCTGTCTGACTGTAGATTGGTGGAGTCCAAACTCTTTAGAGATGGTTTTGTAACCTTTTCCAGCCTGATGAGCATCGACAACGCTTTTTCTGAGGTCCTCAGAAATTTCCTTTGTTCGTGCCATGATACACTTCCACAAACGTGTTGTGAAGATCAGGCTTTGATAGATCCCTGTTCTTTAAATAAAACCCACTCACACCTGATTGTCATCCCACTGATTGAAAACACCTGACTCTAATTTCACCTTCAAATTAACTGCTAATCCTAGATGTTCGCATACTTTTGCCACTCACAGATATGACATATTTTTTTGTCACTCACACATATTGGATCATTTTCCTCAATAAATAAATTACCAAATATAATGTTTTTGTCTCATTTGTTTAACTGGGTCCTCTTTATCTACTTTTAGGTCTTGTGTGAAAATCTGATGATGTTTTAGGTCATTTATGCAGAAGTAGAAGAAAATTCTAAAGGGTTCACAAACTTTCAAGCACTACTGTATTTTACATCTCAAATGTGTGTGCAGTACCTCTTTAAATGGTAGAGATGGTCCCCATTTTGAAACACCCCTAATTATCACATTGTTTCAAAATATATTTTTTGGGGGTATGAACATTTGTTTGGCACTAGGGACAGTAAACAGCTTCATTCATTTCATTCAGCTTTGTCTTTTACAAAATGTTTGTGTTTTTAAGCAGCCATATATCAAACAGTTCCTGTTCAATCCACACTTTTTTTTTTAAAATAAACATCTGGTTGATCAGCAACTGTCCTTACCTGAACAGTGTCCTTAGTTAAGCAGTTTGAGTGTTTGTAGTGACAAATCAGCTGGCAGATGGATTTTGTAACAGGCAGAAAATAATCATACACAAACTGTCAGTTAAGGGTTTCAGTAGGTCAAGGGCCAGTCTCTCTCATGTGTATGTGTACACACACACACACACACACACACACACACACACACACACACACACACATTTCTTCCCAAATCTAATGTGCCATAAAACCCAACCCCACTACTGATTTAAATACTGTAAGAATGACCTTCAGGGCCCAGTCCCACAACACTGATAACTATAAATAAACTTGCAGTTTATGTGGTTGGCAGTCACACCAGACTGATAACAATACCAATAGCCCAGGCCTGGGTTTATCGGCATTGGTGAGATTGCTTCTGGACCGATTTTTCCAGACCTGTACCTGATCCAATAAAACATCTGACCAATCATGTAATTGTTTACATGGGACATTGTCTGAACATGTGCTATTTTTCCTGGGCTTCTTTGTACATCCTTGTTGCATCAGTGGAGGAGAAGCTGATTATAGAAGTGTCAAAGAATCCCATGCTTTATGACAAAAAGTACAAGCTGTACAAACATACAGCCAAAATGGAAGATGTATGGAAGATAGTCAGCAGTAGAGTGGGTATGACTGGTAAGTGTGTGGGGCGAAGTGTGTGTGTATGTCTACGCGCTCTAACATCTGTTTTAAACCATGCCACACACTCTGTTACCCAGCACCAGCTGTAGATCATGTGAAAAAAGAATTTAGAGCATGAAGTGTCATGTCGTGCTGCAAGTTGAGCCATTTTAAAGTGCACAGCCATACACGCTACAAACACTACATACACTTTTGTCACAAATACTATCTGTGGATCGTGTAAAAAAAAAAATTTCCAGCATGATGTCTAATGTCTGATACACTTTCCTATGTGCCTACTGCCAAATATTATATTTTTAAAATAACCTAAATTAGTTGAAACATAAAACTTGTCACCTTACTCACACCTGTGTCGGAGCACTGAGTGCCCACTAACGCATTCATAAAAGAATATTCACATGGTAACGGCATGATGATAACCTTCACTCTTTTGGTTTCGATTGGTTTCACTTTCGTTGAGGGAACACTGACCATAAACAGGATAAAATGCGTCAGCCACAGTTTCATTTATTCGCACTTTCAAAGTAAAACATAGACATGCGTCTTATGTATGTTAAGTGTATAGCTGTGTCTGTCATGGTACTGACTGTCCGAGTGGGTTTTTTACATGCGGGAGTGCCAGGAGTCTGAGATGAGCAGTCATCGATGTGTTGCAGGATTTCATGTACTCAGATTCTCCTTTTTCTTCTTCTTTTGGCTTTGCCTTTTGTGCAAAATGAGCATCAAAAGCAGCTCTTCCTCGCTGTCATGGTCAGCCATTATGTGCTGCTGAGTGCACTGGGTGTGCACACAAACAGCGTACAACTGATTTTCCTGCAAAAACCAACAACCAATAATCGGGATTATAGTTGTGGTGTGACTACTCCAGACTGGAGCTAAATTCCGGTATAGTTATCGGTGTTGTGGGACCGGGCAATAAGTCATGGCCCTTCAGGAGCTCTCAAAAAAGATGTGGCCTAGACAGTATTTGAGGTCAACATCCCTGGTTTAGAGGTTGGCACAGTGGTACAGCAGGGAGTGTTTGCCATCTCCAGGGTCCACATTTTAATCCTGAGCCTGGGATCTGGTTTGTATGGTGTTTCTCATGTTGTTCCAGCATCCAGAATAAGGTAGATGAATGAATGAATGCTATTCATTTTAGTGTCAATTTAGTGTCTAACTATGAGCTCCATTTGTTTCATTGTGAAGGTGCAGAGAGAGTTTGTGAATAACATGGAGAACACATCTGTGGAAAGTCTATTACAGAAACTGGCAGAGAGCAAAGGGACTGGCAGAGAAAGACCAGGTAACACTAAACACGTGTGCGCGCACACACACACATGGGTACAAAGAGCCAAAACCTCCAGAGATTTATGTACTTTTTTTTTAAATCTACATTTTAACGTTCACTTTTTTACCCTTTAATTAGTAGGATTAAGATGCATGTCATTTATCTTGCTGAAAAATCAGTTTATAATCAAGTCTTAATCTCCTGCCAGATTTATAGACTGCATTTTGTGTCTTGTTCTCAGGAATTAATTCTGTGACCTTTTTGCCTCTCGCTATCCTACTCCATGTGTGGGGGATAGTATGCTCATCGCAAAAACATTTTTTGATCCTTTTTTTCCTGTTAACAATGTCCACATCACTATTTGCATGAGCCTAAAAGACTGAAAACTTATTAAATGGTTGATTTTGTCGGAGCGTCAAGATGAGAAAAAGACTGACTTTTGACAGCTATCCTGACCATCTTTTAGTGTTTTTTATTGTGTGCACCCTTGTGTTTACATGCATGATGTTTTGTTTTGTTTTTTAAACTACTGGGCTCAAAAAAGAGCACTTTGGCTGACTTTTTAATCACTCCCTAAAAGGCAAGCACAGATTGCAGCTAATATTGTATAGACACAGTAACAGTTCAGTAGAGTTAAAGGAATACCCTGGAGTGAAATGCTTTTTAGGTCTAGTTTTGCATTATTGGGATTGCATATGTTGAGTTGCTACCGCAATCACATCAATCGGATGTGTTTTGAGAAAATTTGTTTTTTGTGATTTCAACCGGAAAGCGCTAACACAGCAGTGCGCGGGGCATGTCTTTTTGCCGATACAAAACGCTAGTTTTAAAACCATTGCAAAGCTCAAAACAACATGACATTTCTGTGGAAGTGAGTAGAGGGTTCCTACAAACAAAACGAAGTGTTGTTTGTCTGGAAATACACAACATACCACAATTGTGCATTTCCAGCGGGATGGGCTCTGCACTCGGCACTCGACTTTTACGGACTGTCCCATGAAGATGGCGTCTGAGGAAGACTGACTTGAGGTAAGGTCACTGGCTTTGTATTTACTCTTCTACACCCTCTGTCCGTGCGCTTGCAGAGCTAGGGACACTTCGTTTTGTTTGTAGGAACCCTTTACTCACTTCCACAGAACTGTCATGTTGTTTTGAGCTTTGCAATGGTTTTAAAACTAGCGTTTTGTATCGGCAAAAAGACATGCCCTGCACACTGCCGTGTTAGCACTTTCCGGTTGAAATCACAAAAGACAAATTTTCTCAAAATACATCCAATTGATGTGATTGTGGTAGCAACTCAATGTATGCACTCCCAATAATGCAAAAATAGACCTAAAAGCATTTCACTCCTGAGTATTCCTTTAAGAGAATAGGCGAGTCACAAGTGAGCCACTGTTACTGCAGAGCAGAGAACGATTAGCAGAGGAGGACAGCTTCCCTGCATGTTCTCATTGACTGCAGTATATAGTCCAAACTGTCAGTAGCTAGACAGACAAAATCATAGTAAAAGAAAAATGCTGACAATCAATGTTCTAACCATGTCCTACCTTATTAAACCTTCCTTGAATGCATTTATATGTAGGTCTTTATAAAACAATGCCACAAGTATTTTGTTTTATTTGTGACCTCCTCAGAAAACATCCACAGAAAACTACAGGTGGCATGTTTTTTCATCAAGCAATCTGATGATCAGAAAATGTCTCCAGCATTAAACTATACTAAGAAGCATGAATATAAAGCATGGAAAAGTGGAGTGTGCATGTGTAGAAATCCTTTCTTCTCAGTAGATATGACATTTTGTCTGAACACCAGAATGCAAATACATTCAGCATAGTAAGCTTTGATCTGATATTTGAATATGACATGAACTACTACATGAAGAAGAAAGAAGAAACCTTTATTTGTCACATGCACACTTCAAGCACAGTGAAATTCATCCTCTGCATTTAACTCATCTGAAGCAGTGAACACACGCGCACACACACCCAGAGCAGTGGGCAGCCACACTAGAGCACCCGGGGAGCAGTCAGGGGTTAAGTACCTTGCTCAAGGCCGCCCCATGTTAACCTAACTGCTTGTCTTTGAACTGTGGGGGAAACCAGAGCACCCAGAGGAAACCCACACAGACATGGGGAGAACATGCAAACTCCACACAGAAAGGCCCTCGCCGGCCGCTGGGTTCGAACCCAGAACCTTTTTGCTGTGAGGCGACTGTGCTAACCACTACACCACCGTGCCACCCCTTCGTATGAAGCATATGATCTTTCCTCAAACTAGAAATATTCATGGCAGCATAGTTAAAAACTCTGTGTAGGAGTAGCTGTTTATACAACCCCGATTCCAAAAATGTTGGGACAAAGTACAAATTGTAAATAAAAACGGAATGCAATGATGTGGAAGTTTCAAAATTCCATATTTTATTCAGAATAGAACATGGATGACATATCAAATGTTTAAACTGAGAAAATGTATCATTTAAAGAGAAAAATTAGGTGATTTTAAAATTCATGACAACACCACATCTCAAAAAAGTTGGGACAAGGCCATGTTTACCACTGTGAGACATCCCCTTTTCTCTTGACAACAGTCTGTAAACGTCTGGGGACTGAGGAGACAAGTTGCTCAAGTTTAGGGATAGGAATGTTAACCCATTCTTGTCTAATGTAGGATTCTAGTTGCTCAACTGTCCTAGGTCTTTTTTGTCGTATCTTCCATTTTATGATGCGCCAAATGTTTTCTATGGGTGAAAGACCTGGACTGCAGGCTGGCCAGTTCAGTACCCGGACCCTTCTTCTACGCAGCCATGATGCTGTAATTGATGCAGCATGTGGTTTGGCATTGTCATGTTGGAAAATGCAAGGTCTTCCCTGAAAGAGACGTCGTTGGGATGGGAGCATATGTTGCTCTAGAACCTGGATCTACCTTTCAGCATTGATGGTGTCTTTCCAGATGTGTAAGCTGCCCATGCCACACGCACTAATGCAACCCCATACCATCAGAGATGCAGGCTTCTGAACTGAGCGCTGATAACAACTTGGATCGTCCTTCTCCTCTTTAGTCCGAATGACACGGCGTCCCTGATTTCCATAAAGAACTTCAAATTTTGATTCGTCTGACCACAGAACAGTTTTCCACTTTGCCACAGTCCATTTTAAATGAGCCTTGGCCCAGAGAAGACGTCTGCGCCTCTGGATCATGTTTAGATACGGCTTCTTCTTTGAACTATAGAGTTTTAGCTGGCAACGGCGGATGGCATGGTGAATTGTGTTCACAGATAATGTTCTCTGGAAATATTCCTGAGCCCATTTTGTGATTTCCAATACAGAAGCATGCCTGTATGTGATGCAGTGCCGTCTAAGGGCCCGAAGATCACGGGCACCCAGTATGGTTTTCCGGCCTTGACCCTTATGCACAGAGATTCTTCCAGATTCTCTGAATCTTTTGATGATATTATGCACTGTAGATGGTATGTTCAAACTCTTTGCAATTTTACACTGTCGAACTCCTTTCTGATATTGCTCCACTATTTGTCGGTGCAGAATTAGGGGGATTGGTGATCCTCTTCTCATCTTTACTTTTGAGAGCCACTGCCACTCCAAGATGCTCTTTTTATACCCAGTCATGTTAATGACCTATTGCCAGTTGACCTAATGAGTTGCAATTTGGTCCTCCAGCTGTTCCTTTTTTGTGCCTTTAACTTTTCCAGCCTCTTATTGCCCCTGTCCCAACTTTTTTGAGATGTGTTGCTGTCATGAAATTTCAAATGAGCCAATATTTGTCATGAAATTTCAAAATGTCTCACTTTCGACATTTGATATGTTGTCAGTTTTTGAGATTTGTAAATTATTGCATTCCGTTTTTATTTACAATTTGTACTTTGTCCCAACTTTTTTGGAATCGGGGTTGTATATGCAATTGGTCACACACGTGTTTGTATATTGAAGAAGGTGCATGGTCACCAAAAATCATTGCATTCAAGATGTAGTGTGCACTATATTTGCATGTCTGGCACACAGCCAGTTTAGCAGCTCACCCAGGGAGCAGAAGAATGCTGCTCAAGCAGGACAAATTTAGAATTTCCTTGCCAATTTTTTTTCCACCCAACCCATCTCTCTGCACTGATTTCATCAGTGTGTCAGATCACTGTGACAGTGGTATAAGCTATATTATATTAATGAGCCATATTAATAAAATTGAGAAATGTGTCAAGGACAATAGACACTGGATGTTTATTAACTTCCTTCTACTTAAAGGGGAATTGAAGTCATTTTTAAACTTGCTTTATTTCTTAACGTGTTATTACGTGTTGGGTTTTAGTAACCTTATATCATGACTCGTATTGGCAAATAATTGCAATTAAATATTATACTTATCGGCCTATTCGGTTTTTAGCCATGTTGAATGTAGTTCGTTTGGTCCATGGCAGGCCTCGCTTATCCACGTGATCTTCACGAGACTTGTGCGAGATTTTGAAACGTGAACTGTCAGCCAGATGTAAGTGCTGCCATTTTGAAAACTGTTTTCCAAACGAAATATTACACAAAAATGAGTTTAAATGATGATTACTGCCTACTTTTTCAAACTTTCCTGATTGCTATCAAAACAAACAAAACTTCCGGTTTGATCACATCAGCATTCGAAAGAGGGCGCGCGCGTTTTTTGACAACGTTGACAGATGTTGCCCTGTGTCTGAAATCGCTCCCTACTCACTATATAGGGCACTATATAGTGGGGACGCCGTTTTGTAGTGCTGTCCAAAACCTTAGTGAGGATTGTTTACACCCTATATAGCGCACTCAAATTATCCTACAACGCATCACGAAAAGTAGTGTACAACGATGGTCACTCCCCAAAGCAATATATCCCATCATGCATTGTGGTCGCGCTGAAAGAAATCAAATTAAGTCTCAAATTTGATTTAATAAAAGGCAGTGGCAAAGAAGAAAGTATTCAGTCTTGATTTAAAAAGAACTGAAAGATGCAGGTACTTTGTATTTATTAATGTGGGAAATACACTCAGTATAATATGGATTTATCACAAAAATGCATGCATGTGTTTATTATTTTGAAAATCCACCAGCTGACTGACCTGGCACGTTTTAATTGTGCGGGAGTAATGACGTAAATACCAGTGCGACAGGCTAGTGTCCGAAAGAGTTTTTTTTTTATTTTACCAATGAGCTCACTATACAGTCCTCTATATAGTAATTCCCTATATAGGGAGTAGTGAACGAGTGAGTGATTTTGGACACAGGGTTGGTCACTTTGATTTCCACTGTACGTTTTACTTCCGTCCTACGATGTCTTGCACAGGTGTCAACGAATCTCATTTATGGCCATTGCTTTGACATATGGACTGATATATATATTATATAGCATATTTCAAACACTCATATTGCTGCAGCAGTGACAAAATAACCATCAAAAATGCATTCCTATAATAAAATGAGAAATAGAATTTTGATGATTTTTTTTCAGTTCTCCTTTAAAAGTTTTTTTTTTAGAGTCTCTTCAAAGTCTTCTAGTGTATAACCATTAGTTACAGAAGGTGGCTAATGATTATTAGCCATTTTATTATTTTAGAAATAAAAATTTATTTAATTTTAATTCTTTTCATTCCATTCCTGTTATTGAACACTTATTGACACAGCATTTGATGAAAAATATCTTTTGTATTAGGCTACAGATTAATACATAAAAAAACAAAATTGATCAACTTGACTGAAAATGGATTCCTAGTTTCATTACAATGAATAGCATTTTTAATAAAAGATGTATTATGGACTGAAGTCCCCTCAATAATGCAGTATTTTAAAAAGAATAACTTGCAACTAAATACTGTTTGTTTATTGCTTTTTTTTTTAAACAAAGGATTGATTTTAAATGTGAAGTTATTTTGCTTTATTTTTTGCACTTTAGAATTAATTGACTAGCTAGATAGATTTATGCTCAATCATTGTGTTTATTTCTGAGGTTTGTGTTTTATGATTTAAAGTGCACTAGTTCTGAACTGCATGGCCACAACCAAATGCATTCCAAAAGTGCACCACCTGATTTTCTTTTTGCTGTGTATGCTTACAGGGCCCATTGACTTTGAGGAATGCAATGTTTCTCTTACTACGGAAGGTATGTAATATTTATGGATAACAAAGGTTATAAAAGGCGCATTGTGGTTAATTACTTTAATCTCACACTGACAAAAAATTAAATCCATGATTTAGCCATAGCATCTATGATTTTTGATACCTTGCTACAGCAATAGAGGAGACCCTTGAAAACTATGCTTTTCTGTTTTATCAGCCAAAGCTGAAGACATGGCAAACACAAATTCAGTGTGCCCTGTTCAAAAAGCAGTTCATTAAAAGAAAATGACATGGTTGGTTCCTTCTGCTCCATGAAGGTTTACAGTGCCTTGCAAAAGTATTCATCCCCCTGGGTGTTTGTCCTGTTTTGTTGCATTACAAGCTGGAATTAAAATGGATTTTTGGGGGGTTAGCACCATTTGATTTACACAACATGCCTACAACTTTTAAAGGTGCAAATTGTTGTTTTATTGTGACACAAACAATAATTAAGATGAAAAAACAGAAATCTGGAGTGTGCACAGGTATTCACCCCCCAAAAAATCGATACTTTGTAGAGCTACCTTTTCCTGCAATTACAGCTGCAAGTCTCTTGGGGTCTGTCTCTATTAGCTTAGCACATCTAGCCACTGGTATTTTTGCCCATTCCTCAAGGCAAAACTGCTCCAACTTCAAGTTAAATGGGTTACGTTGGTGTACAGCAATCTTCAAGTTATGCCACAGATGCTCAATTGGGTTGAGGTCTGGGTTTTGATTAGGCCATTCCAAGACATTTAAATGTTTCCCTTTAAACCTCTCCATTGTAGCTTTTCCTGTATGTTTCAGGTCATTGCCCTGTTGGGACTGGGAACTTTGTCCCAGTCTCAAACCTCTGGCTGACTCAAACAGGTTTTCCTCCAGAATTGCCCTGCATTTAGTGCCATCCATCCTTTCCTTCAGTCCTGATGAGCTTTCCTGTCCTTGCAGATGAAAAATATCCCCACAGCATGATGCTGCCACCAACATGCTTCACTGTAGGAATGGTGTTCTCAGGGTGTTGGATTTGTGCTGCACATGGCATTTCCTATGATGGTCAAAAAGATCAATTTTAGTCTCATCTGACCAGAGAATCTTCCATGTGTTTGGGGTGTCTGTCACATGCTGTTGGGCAAACTCCAAATGTGTTTTCTTAACCAATGGCTATTTCTGGTCATTCTTCTATAAAGCCCACTCTGTGGAGTGTACAGCTTAAAGTGGTCCTATGGACAGATACTCCCATCTCCTCTGTGGATCTTTGCAGCTCCTTCAGTGTTATCTTTGGTGTCTTTGTTGAATCTCTGATTGTCTTCCTTGCCCGGTCTGAGAGTTTTGGTGGGCGGCCTTCTCTTGTCAGGTTTGTAGTGGTGCCGTATTCTTTCAATTTTGCTATAATGGATTTAATGGTGCTCCCTGGGATATGTGTGGGATATTTTTTATAACCCAACCCTGATTTTTTATAACCCAACTATACTTCTTCACAACTTTGTCTCTGACCTGTTTGGAGTGCTCCTTGGTTTTCATGCCGCTTGCTTAGTAGTGTTGCAGAGTCAGGGTACTTCCAGAACAGGTCAATTTATACAGACATCATGCAATAGATCATGTGACACTTTGATTGCACACAGGTGCATGTGACACTTTGCCACTCACAAACATGTAATATTGGATTATTTTCCTCAATAAATAAATGACTGAGTATAATTTTTTTTGTCTCATTTGTTTCACTGGGTTCTCTTTATCTACTTTTAGGACTTGTGTGAAAATCTGATGTTTTAGTTCATATTTATGCAGAAATCTAGAAAATTCTAAAGGATTCACAAGTTTTCAAGCACCTGTGTGTGTGTGTGTGTGTATGTATGTGTGTGTGTGTGTATGTATATATATATATATATGTATATGTATATATGGAGAATTCACCACGAGTTGGCAGAGGCTAGAGGTGGGCATCGTCACTGGCTGCACAATTTCAGTGATTCTGTTTTCTGCAGCGATGAACCTTCTCGTCAAGTCAGCAGAGAAGTTGCGTCGAGGTGCAGTCCTGGCAAGCGGCATGCAGATGCTGCCTATAAGAGCGTTTATGGACGACCTCACCATCACAGCAAGATCAGTGTCAGAAGGAAGATGGATTTTGGAGGACTTGATTGAGCTCATAAATTGGGCAAGAATGGAGTTCAAACCGGCAAAATCCAGAAGCCTAGTTCTGAAAAAGGGGCGTGTCCAGGAACGATTTCGCTTCAAGATTGGAGAGGACATTATTCCATCTGTCCAAGAAAAACCTGTGAAGTGCTTGGGGAAGTGGTTTAGGTCAGACCTCAATGACAGACAGAGCGTGAAAGAGATGCTTAACCAAGCAGAAACCTGGATGACATCTCTGGAGAAGAGTGGTCTGCCGGGTAATTATAAGGCCTGGGGCTACCAACATGGGGTTCTCCCCAGACTGCTCTGGCCACTCCTGGTTTATGAGGTACCTGTTTCCACAGTGGAGAGGCTGGAGAGGAAGCTGAACACTTACTTGAGGAGATGGTTGGGTGTCCCAAGAAGCTTCTGCTCCATTGGCCTGTACAGCTCAGGCAGCAAGCTACAGCTGCCAATAACATCAGTGGTGGAGGAGTATAAGGTCGCAAAGATACGGCAGGCCATGATGCTACGAGATAGTAGAGATGAGAGAGTGCGGCAGGCGGGCATTGTTGTCAGAACAGGCCGGAAATGGTCAGCCAGTACAGCACTGAAGGAGGTGGAAGATCGACTGCATCATGCTGACATCATTGGGTCAGTAGCCCAGGGAAAGCTTGGGCTGGGTTGCTTCACCAGAACAAGCTGGAACAAAGCCGATCCAAAGGAGCGTCGAGGCTTGGTGCAAAGGGAGCTGCGGAAGGCAGAGGAGGAAAGCCGGCATGTCAAGGCCGTGGCCATGAGCAAACAAGGCAGCTGGACTAAATGGGAGGGAGCGAGGGAGAGAGCTTTATCTTGGCGGGACATCTGGAGCATGGAAGGCCACCGGATTAAGTTCCTGTTGCGTTCCACATATGATGTCCTGCCGACTCCATCGAACCTCTACACCTGGGGAATGGTAGAGAGCCCGAGCTGCAAGCTCTGTGGAAGGACAGCTAACCTAGAGCATGTCCTCTCCTCGTGTCACTCAAGCCTTGCAGACGGGAAGTTCCGATGGCGACATGACCAGATCCTCGCACAGTTGGTCGATGGTGTTGAGCAGGCGAGGAAAAAGGCAAGACAGCTTTCCAGGGGGCCTCGCTTCATCCATTTTGTCAGAGCGGGAGAAAGCTCTGTAGCAGGAGGGAGGAGCAAAGGGGTCCTTGCCACAGCAAGCGACTGGGAGATGCGGGCTGAC
>NC_083596.1:32171213-32181213 GCF_027579695.1 Neoarius graeffei
CTTCTACTTTAGATAACTGCAGTGAACTTGCATGCCGATTTTCTTCAACCCTTCTCATCAGAAGACGCTCCTGTCGAGGTGTTAACTTCTGTGGATGACCTGGACGTCTCTGTGAGATGGTTGCAGTTCCATCTTTCTTAAATTTTTGTATCACTTTTGCTACAGTATTCTGACTGATAAGTAAAGCTTTGCTGATCATCTTGTAGCCTTCACCTATGTGGTGTAAATAAATTATTTTCTTTGGGGAATTCTGAAGACAAGCTGAGCATCACTCTCCATCCAGCCTCCAGTCACTAAAAGAGGTCATTGTTGAAGAAGGGAAAAAGATTGATGTTGCAAAATGTCGCCAACTTGTTCATTCCATGCCTAGAAGACTTAGTGCTGTCGTTAAAAATCATGGAGGCCATACAAAGTACTAGATGTAGTAGTTTTTGTTGTGGGGTGTACTCATTTTTGCACCACCCTAATTTGAGTAAAACTGAAAAAATATGTAATCTAAGTTATATTATTAACCTTACTTTCACATTATAAATTAAACAGATGTTGTTATATTAAACTTTGTCTTGTCAATATTTTGGAAATTGTGTTCATTGAGATATTGTTTAAAATGTTACTTTTCAAAGGAGGTGTACTCATTTACGCTGAGCACTGTATATAAAATATTCGTTCAGCACTTTCTGAAATACTCATCAGTCACAGAGATCACACTTTTCCCCATTCTGATGCTTTATGTGAACATTCGTTGAAGCTCTTGACCTCTATCTGCACATAGCAATATTTTTATGGTTTCCATAATTTTCATACTTTTGAAACCTTTCAGCAAGTTCTTGAGTTCTGTGGATTGGAGCACTCCCATTTGATCATACCGTAGGATAGAGGTGATCAGTGAGAATCATTTTGTATTGATCTGCAGTGATTTTTTTTAAATCTAAGCAGACATGTGGAAACGTCCCCAACATTACGGTTCAGACAGCATAGCAGAACCACCTGTTTTCCTTTCATTTGGCATCCATCTGTTGTACATTGTACATTGTTGCTTGTCAAAGTGTCTTGAAATTGCACTGCCTGATATTTCTAAAATCTGTGTATCTAGGTGCTAAACCTCGAAAGCGGAAGGCCTTTGCAATTCCAGGGCGAAGAAAAGACAAGGATACAGATTCCACGTAAATAAGCATGTTTTTTTGTGCTGGGTATTATCATCAATACCTGAATATTGCATTTAGTAATTTAATACTTTGTATGAATTAACTGTATGTGTTTTATGAAATGTTAGCGTTCATTTATTATTGGTCATTTTTAATTGACTTTCTTTTAATTCAGTGAATCTACAGAAGTTGAAACTACCGTAAGTATTCCTTTTGATTTTTTTTTCCTTTTTCAGATATTTCTGAAACAGTGCCTAAATTATACTGTTTGTGCCAAGTCATTTCCTTTGCCATTTTGCATTAATATCTACACTGAATTTAAAATGAGGTTCTAAAAAATAACATTTGTAAAAGTGTGGCTATTAGTAATATAAAATGTATAAATACAGAGAAAAGAAAAATAACACATTCCATCAAATCTGCAGGTATAGTGCATGCAGTAGACTTTTGCTGAAAATGTTATCAGTTAAAACTATTTTTTTTCGTATATTGAGCTGACCAATTCCTGCAGTGCATATTTGCAAGAATTTAAACAGGATGTTTTTATTTTATCTTTTGCACAGAACAATGCCAATGGAGCCCCCTCAGATACCTATGGACCCACAGATTTTCAAAATGCTGTGAGTCGTGGCCAAGTGTTACAAAATTGTCTATAAATAAATGAAATGTTTGTGGGAGGGGGCAAAAAGTATTCATGTAGTATTTAATTTGCATTGTTTTGTCCTAGAACGTGCCTCAGGTGGATGAAGAGGGTTTCTGTATCAGACCGGAATTCAATGAAAATGATATCCTTTATCCATGGCTCTGCCAAATTAATCTATCAACTTGGTTTCAAAATCGTACTGATTTGGTCATACTGATTATGACCAAATAGGTATGTGTTGTGAAGTTGCTATTAACTGATAGCCACTGCTCTAGGTATATGTGTGCGCTCATTGTTCACTTGTGTGTTCATGTGTGTGTTCACTTCTTCAGATGGACTATACAGGAGTGTTTCAGAATATGTTAAAACCTAAAACATTAAGTTTTGTGGGATCTTTATCCCCATAGATCTTTATCTATGAAACGTGATTCTTTTACTCTTTGTGACATAAATGACGAATAATTCTATATTAAATGACACATACAGTACACTTAAGAAGCCATTGTGCTATAGCACAATGGCTTCTTAAGTGTACTGTATGTGTCATTTAATATAGAATTATTCGTTCTGTGTCTACATACGTTTTATTTGGAACAGTATATTGGCCCTTTTCCACTACCCTTTTTCAGCTCACTTCAGCTCGCTTCAGCTCACTTCAGCCCGACACGGCTCGCGTTTCGACTACCAAAAACCAGCACGACTCAGCTCGTTTCAGCCCTGCTTAGCCCCTAAAACTCGCACCGTTTTGGAGTGGGGCTGAAGCGAGCCAAACCGAGCTGAGTGAGGCTGGGGGCGTGAGCAGACACTCCCCTGTGCACTGATTGGTGAGGAGGCGTGTCCTCACATGCCCACACACGCCCCGCGAGCACGCTGGGATCTGTAAACACCGCAAACCCGGAAGGAGAATAATTATGAATTACGAGAATTTCTGAAGCCTTATGTGCCTCGCCTCATCTATACACTCTTGCCAGTATCTGTTGGCGTTGTCGGTGACAACAAGCCACAGCACCAAGACCAGCAACACTAACGACTCCATGTCCTCCATGTTTATTGTTTACTATCCGGGTCGTGAGACTACCGCTTAAAAGCTCACTGAATCAGTGACATATATACAGAGCATCGTGGACGAGTTCGCGGAGCGCAAGGCTCGCCGTATGCCCTTCAAATAATGTGCGCAGTAGGCTATTGATGTTTTATTATGAGCCATGTACAGTATGTCGCCTAATGTTTTTTTGTTTGAGTTACATGTTCGTTTGAAGGACTTAATGTACAAAATAACATAGTTGCACCCCGTAGTGTTGAAATTGGTAAACACAGTGCATTCAGTGAGGTTTGCACCGCCCTCCTTTTATTTCTGACTCTTCCTGTCACCGTTGCAACCTCTGAGCGCTCATTCGTATGCCCTTCAAATAATGTGCGCAGTATAGGCTATTGCTGTTTTATTATGAGCCATGTACAGTATCCTAATGTTTTTTGTTTCTGAGTTACATGTTCGTTTGAAGGACTTGATGTACTAAATAACATAGTTGCACCCGGTAGTGTTGAAATTGGTAAACACCGCAGTTGCGGACATTTTGTAGCCTAAAATGATGTTATGATAAGCTTTAATAAAGGGCCCGGTCATTTGCCCCGCCCCCGGCCCGGCTCTGACTTGTTCCGCCACTGTCACTGATGTCACTGTTTGCGCTGCTTAACGACATCACGTGACGTCCACCCACTTTCGCTAACTCCACCCAATGTGTCCACCCACTTCCAGCCAGCACGGTTCAGCGCGGTTGTAGTCGAAATGCAACTCCAACAGCCCGACTCAGCTCGACTCGGCACGGCACGGCTCAGCCGCGTTTGTAGTGGAAAAGCGGCATAATAATACTGGGTAGGGTCTTCCTTTGTCCATGTCAGGCCACTGTCAGTCAGCACAGAACTACGGTCCCTGATGATCTCATAATTGGAGCACACTACCTGGAACAACTATTCTTGCATCTTTAATGACACTCACCTGTTTTCAGTTTGTTTAATTATCAGTTCATGTACAACCCCAGTTCCATAAATTTGGGACACTGTGTAAAATGTAAATAAAAATCAGAATATGACGATTTGCAGATCTTGGAAACGCTGTATTTCATTAAAAATGGTACAAAGATAACATATCAAATGTTGAAACTGAGAAATATTGTTTTTTGAAAAATATATGCTCCTTTTGAATTTGATGTCAGCAACATGTTTTAAAAAAGTTGGGACGGGGACATGTCCCAAATTTCATGTTTTAAAAAAGTTGGGATGGGGACATGCACTGTGTTGCATCGCCTCTACTTTTAACAACACTGTAATCGTATGGGAACTGAGGAAACCATTTGCTGTAGTTTTGAAGGAGAAACTTTGTCCCATTCTTGCCTGATAGGGTGGCACAGTGGCGTAGTGGTTAGTACTGTTGCCTCACAGCAAGAAGGTTTTGGGTTCAAGCCCAGCGGTCAATGGGGGCCTTTCCGTGTGGAGTTTGCATATTCTCCCCATGTCTGCATGGGTTTCCTCCGGGTATGCTGGGTTCCCCCACAGTCCAAAGACATGCAGTTAGGTTAACATGGGGCAGCCATGGCCTGAGCTTGGGCTGAAGTGCCCTTGACCGGGCACCTAACCTGGGCACTATAGCATAGCTGCCCACTGCTCTGGGTATGTGTGTGTGCTCACTGTTCACTTGTGTTTGCATGTGTGTGTTCACTGCTTCAGATGGGTTAAATACAGAGGAGGAATTTCACTGTGTGCTTAAGTCTGTGTTTGAGTGTACGTGTGACAAAGCCTCCTTGGCTTCGTTTCTTCTTGATGTACAATTTCAGTTGCTCAACAGTTTGGGGTCTCCTTTGTCCTATTTTGCGCTTCATAATGCACCCAGTGCTTTAAATGGGAGACAGATCTAGACTGCAGGCAGGCCAGTTTTAGCACCCAGACACACTCACTACAGAGCCATGCAATTGTAATATGTGCAGAATGGGGTTTGCCATTGTCTTGCTGAAAAAAGGAAGGCCTTCCCTGAAAAAGATTTTGTCTGGATGGCAGCATATTGCTCTGAAACGTGTATAGCATTAATGATGTCTTCCCAGATGTACTACAAGCTACCCATGTCATGTGCACCTTCATACCATCACAGATGCTGGTTTTTTAACTGTGCACTGATGATAAGCCGGATGGTCCTGTTCCTCTTTAGCCTGGAGGACATGGTGTCCATGATTTCTAAAAAGAATTTCTACTGTTGATTCATCCACTGTCAGTTTTCAGCCTTGTCTCTTGCATGCAGATTTCTCCAGATTCTCTGAATCTTTTAGTGATGATATATACCGTAGATGATCCCCCAAATTCTTTGCAATTTTACATTTGAGGAACGTTATTCTTAAATTGTTGCACCTTTTGCCCACACAGTGTTTCACAGAGCGGTGAACTCCTCCCCATCTTTACTTTTGAGAAACTCGGCCTCTCTGAGATTGTTCTCCCCAGAGTGTTTTTGCGTGTTGGGGCCGACATGCTTTAATTTCATGCAGACACACTTTAAATTTGTTGACTTGTTTTTTTTTTTGTTTGTTTGTTTGTTTGTTTTTCTTCAACACTTGCTGAGAAATCATGTCAGATTCCTACCTTGTGATGTTTGGGGCATATTTTGAAGTAAAATTGGTGTTTTGGGCCAGTTTGCTCCCATGAAGCACTCAGGCAGACCAGAAATACCCCTGGGAAATCCCCAATCACAACAAACGCCCTCAATCACTTTGCTGCTGCACTGGTACCATGATGCTTCAGTGCGCGGGCGAGATCGTGGTTTATGGTTTTTATGTGGTGGTATACAGCTTCACATTTCACTCATGCTGAAAAGAGGCGTGAATGGCGCTCAGCGCCCCATAGATTCGTATTTTTGATAGCTAAATGAGAGTAGGACAGAAGAGGCAGAAAAAGGAGAGGAAAGATGTGAAACCGAAGATGTTGACACAGTAGATTGTTAAGGTGCTTAAAGGTGTTTGAAGTATTATGTAGGCCCAAGTATAAAGGTGCAACTCAAGATTGTGGCATTTGTGCAGTAAATGAAGTCTGCAGAGTTTTTTTGTTTTTTTTAAACTTCAACAGAACTCATTTAAACTTATGGTTAATGGTGTTCTGGCAGTGGTTCAGGTAATAAAACAGCATTATTATATACTACTGTACATTGCTGTCAGATGATGACTATTTATTGTGCATGTGAACCCCATGCTGCAAACCATAGCATCACAGACCTCCACTTGTTGTAGCAACCTTTTCAATCATGTTAACAGTAAAAAGTGACAGTGTCAGTTCCACCATAAAATGCTCCTAAAAGTCACCAGATGCCACCAAATGGGCTCCCTTTTTTCAAAATTGGCCTGCGGCCACCCAAAAATTAGGGCTTTATTTTAATCCTGGGGAGAAAACTAGATGCTCTTTTTATCCTCAGTCATGTTAGTGACCTGTTGCCAATTAATGAAATTAGATTTTTTTTTTTTTAGCATTGCACAACTTTTTCAGTCTTTTGTTGCCCCATCCCAACTTTTTTGAAACATGTTGCTGACATCCAATTCAAAATGAGCGCATATTTTTCAAAAAACAATAAAATTTCTCAGTTTCAACATCTGATGTGTTGTCTTTGTACTGTTTTCAATTAAATATAGGGTTTCCATGATTTGCAGATCATCACATTCTGTTTTTTATTTACGTTTCACACAGTGTTCCAAATTTTTGGAACTCGGGTTGTATATAAGCCTCAGTTTGGTGTTCTTTTGTGTCTCACATTGTATTTAACTTTTGTCAAACCACATTACATTCTTGCAACCTTGTTTCATGACATTTTGTCCAGGCTTATATCTCGGTTGTTCTGTGCTGTTGTATTTTTGTGTTCCAGTAGTTAATAAAAAATGTCCATATTTGCTTCTGCCTCCAGTGTGCTTCCCTAACAGAACAGCGGACAGGTGTGGGCAAATAAAGTGGAGCTTGAACGGTTCAAGCTCAGTATCCCGTGAAAGATTTTTTTTTCTTTTAAATTTTTTTTTGTAGCACCCATGTCTGAAGCTTGTAATATGGCTCACAGTGCAACAGCCACATCTGAGACCAGTGAAACGGCTCTCGGTTCATCGCCCACGTTTGAGGATGATGTGACTGTTTCCAATGCCGGGCTCACACCAGCAATGTTCAAACCAGAGGCCTGAGCTGCTCTGACCCCGAATTCTGGTGAAGACATCTTTGCTTGCCCACTGTTCCCGTTGGATGAAGCTGGAGGAAAAGGCAGCAATCCCAGACCCAACAATCCCACTTCTGATTGCACCAGGGGTAGCCCACTGTTCAGTGGCACAGGGCCTCCCCTAGTCCAGGGTAGGAGTGCCATAGATCACTTCTTATAGGGAGAGATATGTCAGGCTGGTGTCATTTGGCACCTGTGTGTGGCTAGAACTATGCTCCCCAATGACAGTGTGATTGGAGCTTTTATGTTTGTTTCATGTTCCAGTGGTTAATAAAATACCATAAGTCTGCATTTGCTCCCTCCTCCAGTATGCTTCCATGATAGCCCTCATTTCTTCATGGCATGGATTCCACAAAATGTTGGAAATGGATTCATGCTCTTGGAGCCAAATTCTGACTCTGCCATTGGAGTGGCTCAGAAGATTCATCAGACCAGGCCACCTTTTTCCATTCTCCAGTCTCCAGACCATTTGCCTCAAGTGTCCTTGTTTTGTAGCTAATGTGATACCTAATAAACTGGTACTTTATGCAGAAATATACATTTGTCTATGTCCAGCATGATTCCTTAATGGTCCATGTTGAAATTATTGCATCACACAATTCCAGTAGCTTTTCCAAGTGTACTTGATACAAATCTCTGATTTTATCACATGCCAAAGGTGTTTTATTGGGTTCAGATCTGGTGGCTGAGAAGGCCCGTGAAGAACATTGAACTCGTTGTCATGTTCATGAAACCAATTTAAGATGACTTTTTCTCCATGACATGGTGCATTATCAAGCTGTAAGTAGTCATTAGAAGATGGTGAATTATGGCCATGGAGCGATGCACATGGTCAGCAACAAACCCAAATAGGCTGTGACATTCAAGCAATGAATGATTGGTATAAATGGGCCTGAATTGTGCCAAAAAACATTCCACACGCAATTATACCTCCTCCACCTGCCTGGACTGTTGACACAAGGCAGGTTTGGTCCATGGATTCATGCTCTTGGAGCCAAATTCTGACTCTACCATTGGAGTGGCTCAGAAGATTCATCAGACCAGGCCACCTTTTTCCATTCTCCAGTCTCCAGACCATTTGCCTCAAGTGTCCTTGTTTTGTAGCTAGTTTGGTACCTAATAAACTGGTACTATATGCAAAAATATACATTTGTCTATGTCCAGCATGATTCCTTAATGATTCCTTCCACATACCAAAGACAACAACTCTTCATCCAGTGATTCTGATGAAGATGAGCGCAGAAAATTTCATGTGGAAATCAAACCTGTGCAGCCCAACAGTGGCACGCAGCAGCACAAAGCCACCATCGATGAGCTGAAGGCTTCTATTGGAAACCTAACCCTTTCCCCCTCTGCTACAGTAAGACATACATACATGTGCACATATACACACATTCCCCCCTCTCTCTCTCTCTCTCTCTCTGGCCCTCCATCTTCTGTTGACTTTTGTGCCAATAGAGTGCTATACATTAGTACCAATTGATAACTTTCCCATAGAAATGTACTTGGTTTTCATGCCTGATGTTCTAAACATGGTTTGTGGGGGGAGGAGACGGTAGTATATGCTGTGAGTGAAAGGTTTCTTTGATGATCTTTGTTGATCTCCTCATTCTTGAAGGGAGTATGTCTTTCATGAATCCATTTTCCTTGTGCACAAAAAAAAAAGAGTGAAATGTTTTTGATCTGTGCTGGAGCTGTCTGTAGAGCTTTATCACCTGAAATGCTTCCTTGGTTTCTTCTGTCCAAATGGATCACCTTTAAAAGAGATACGCAGGGGGGCGTCGTGGCTCGGGTGGATGGGGCGTCGTGCCGTGGATCCAGGGACCCGGGTTCGATTCCGGCCCGAGGTCGTTTCCCGATCCCTCCCCGTCTCTCTCTCCCGCTCGTTTCCTGTCTCTGCGCTGTCCTGTCCAATGAAGGTGGAAAAAGCCCAAAAAAAATCTTTAAAAAAAAAAAGAGATACGCAGAACCTTTCTTTTTAAATACATTTCTGAGTGGATTGTATCTCCATCCTTGACTCTTGTATGCTGCATAAATGGGAATAAAAAAAAATATATTTTTGAGAGTTAAAATCGACTGCAAAGTTGGCATTCAAGCTGCCCCGCTGAGCCAGCCAGCCCTGAGTAAGTGACATCACTGCGGTAACCAGTTTTAGAAAAGCATATACCCAGAACCATAGCCTCACTTTCATTTATAAATGCCTTGAGACCTCGAGAATGGCACAGGAATAGTTTTAAGCACCAACAATAAATCTAATATAGTAATTTTTACGATTAAAGTGATTTATATAGGTAGCGGTCTGAGTGAATGACCTTGACGTCCGTAACGTCACAGCAGGAACTCTATTGGTCTCATTGCCATTTCCGCTATACTAAAACACAGAGCTTACTGCAACTCCGATCCTCCATTTTGAGCTAATTTATCGCCATGCCATGTAGATGTATTGCTGCACCTGCCAGCAACATGACAGAAGGTGGATTTATGTTGCATTCATGGCCCAAAAATGTGCAAAGATTTGGATGTGTTTTGCGAGAAGTTCATGGGCACATTGGGCACCTATGAAGTGGTCTCTCCTCTGCTCTGCACATTTTACTGAAGACTCGTACAGAACCTCTGATCTGTTGAGGAGCGTTGGCTATAAGCCCCTATTGAAAGAGGATGCAGTATCAACAATTTAAAGAAAAAGAAAACTACAAGAAAAGGAAAGTATTTTTATTTGTTTATTTGTTTATTTGTTTATTTAGAAAGCAAAGTTCAGTTGCAACAGTCCTCCCGGAGTGAGCCGAGGGTTGTTGCTAAAACCTGGGATGGAACGGGACATGACATATCGCTTGGGCAGTGACCTCCCCGCGGTTGTTGCTAAAACCAGTGACGTCCCATTCCGTCCCGGGTTTTAGTAATTGCCTGAGCCGAGCAGTAATGGCGGAGTACTCCGTATGGACAAAATAGAGAATGAGTGTAGCAGCTGTCTTATTTCTTAACTGG
>NC_083596.1:32188713-32196213 GCF_027579695.1 Neoarius graeffei
CCTAGTTTTGACTACATCTGCATTTTCACCTTTTCTATTGCCAAATAGAAGAATTGCCAAATCATTCTGATTTATGAAACGAAAATCGATTGGCCAGAAGATCCACTGACTGATCTTATTGAACTCGTGAACTTATTTTGGGATAAACTGCGGTCGTGTACTCACCGATATAGGTCAGTCTTAAAATCCATCTGGCTGAGGAGCAGCTGCCTTTTCTGTTCAATGGTTCCTTTTTCTTTTTCTTCTTTCCCATGTCTTCTATTGTAAATTGGATTGCAACGCCTTGTGGTAGCTTGCATTGCACCATCTACTGTACAGGAGGAACCTAGCAGTCACAGACTTCAATGCAACTGGCTTTTCTCGTGCGGTGCCGTAACATGTCAATCATCTGGGGGGGCACCTGGGGTAGCCAATCAGATTCCAGGGGAGGCTAGTGCCCCCCCAGCCACCCCTGTAGCTCTGCCCCTAGTGATGTGCCACAAAGGCTGTGTCATCAGCGTACATAAGTTCTCTAATAACCACAAGCTTGGTTTTCTTGAGAGATTTGAACTGATTTGCGTTAAACAGGTCTGCACTTGGTCTGGTTCGTAGCCACACTCCATGATGGCAGTCGGAGAAAGCATGGTTCAAGACCATAGCAATGAAGATGGAGAATAGGGTTGGAGCAAGAACGCAACCTTGTTTAACACCATTGTGGATCTCAAAAGGCTGTGATAGATCTCCTTTAAGGCTCACAGAGGCTTTCATTCCTGTGTGTAGTTCTGATATCAGGTGTGTAAAGTGGTCGGGGCAGCCAAGTTTTCTGAGGATCTTCTATAAAATTGAACGGTTTACAGAGTCAAATGCCTTTGTAAAGTCTATGAAAATCATTGTGACAGTTCGTGTAAGTGGGTGGAGCACAGCAACTCATCAATACGAGGCATTGGGTACGCATCGAATTTAGACACCGCGTTGACTTTTCTATAGTCGACACAGAACCGGACCGACCCGTCGGCCTTGGGTACCAAGACCACCGGGCTGCTCCAGTCACTGTGGGACTCCTCGACGATGCCCATTTCGAGCATGGCCTCGAGTTCTTCCCGAACCACTTTTTTCTTGTGCTCGGGTAACCTGTAAGGGCGGCTACGCACTACCACCCCCGGGGGCATCTCGATGTGGTGCTCTATGAGGTTGGTGCGGCTGGGCAGGGGCGAGAACACGTCCAAAAACTCGGTCTGCGCGGAGATAACGTAGACGGCTCTGTGACAGCTGCTCCCGCCAATGCGACACCGGGACATCCCCCTGTTAAATGACAGGACCCACTCTTCACTAAATGTGTCATTAAATCCCGAAATCCCGGCCAATCAGTCCCCAAAATTAGAGAGTGGGTAAGGCGAGGATTAACCGCCGACTTCACTACAAATTTTTCCCCTCGAAAAAAAATGTGGACCGACACTAAAGGGTAGTTGTGAACATCCCCGTGCACACACAACACCTTCACCAATTGTGCTCCCCCCCAATGCCTTGTCCTGCACCAGGCTTTGGTGGATTGAGGTCTGATTACAGTCAGAATCCACCAACGCCTGATATGTATCCCCTTGGATACTCACCGGTATGCGATACGCTCCGGCCCGATCGAGGGCAGCTCCCAGCGTGTCGGGGATCCGAACCACCGCGCCCACCTCCATTACTGAGCACTGCTGTTGGAGGTGGCCCGGCTCCCTGCCGCGCCAGCGAACCAGCCCGGGCTTCCTCTCTGCACTCATGCTCTGGGGCTCACTCACCTGAGGGGGGAGAGAGATGGACACAGAAGGGAGACACGGGAGGGCACCGCGGGTACGGCGGGCCGGCTGAGGTGGCGCTGGCCCCCGCCTCCGCGGTGGGGGAATAGGGCGAGGAGGAGACACAGGAGGAGGGGAGAGAAGAGAAGAGGTCGTCTGCTGTCCTGCTGTCGGGACAGCCGCCAGATGGTCCTCCGCCAGCTCTATTGCCTGATCCAGTGATGCCGGGCGGTGGCACTGGACCCACTCTGCGGTTCCCGCTGGTAAACGCGCGATGAACTGCTCCAGTACCACCTGGTTGATGAGTCCCTCGGCGTCGCAGCTGTCGGCCCTCAACTACCGCCAGCAGGCGTCCCAGAGTTGCTGGCCAAATGCGAACGGCCAGCCGACTTCCTCCAAGCGCAGAGCGCGGAAACGCTGACGCTGTTGCTCCGGGGTGCGTCCCACCCGCTGGAGGACGGCCCGGCGAAGGTCCGCGTAGGCCAGCGGGGAGCTGTAGCGTGGCCAGCTGCGCCTCTCCTGTTAGCAGGGGAGGAGGCGCACCGCGCGCTGTTCCACCGGCCACCCCGAGGTCTCCGCTACCTGCTCAAAGAGCGGGAGGAATGCCTCGGGGTCGTCCTGCGGGCCCATCTTCGTGAGGGTGGGGGGGAAGGGCCCGCGGCGGTGGAGATGGTGGACCCCGCCGACGCGAGGAGGTGCCGGAATGCCCGACGATCTTCCTGTTGCGCCAGCACCAGGGCCTCGAACCGTTGTTCTTGCTCCTTTTGGAGGGCGAGCAACGCCTGGTGCTGGCTCTGTTGGGCCATGGTGAGGGCGTGGATCAGGTCGGCGAAGGTGGAGGACTCCATGGAGCTGTCCTCTTCTGTGCTCATCCCGGGTTTCGGCACCACTGTGACAGTTCGTGTAATTGGGTGGAGCACAGAAGGACGGCAGGACAGAACTGAGTTCACAAAACTATTTTATTTCCACTTTTCAGTCTAATCTTGCTCTCTCAGCCACATACGCACGCACACACATTCCAGTCGTCTCGTTCGGGAGAGAGCTCCCTCTGCTCTCGCTCTCTCTCCTTAAATAGGGCGCGGTCACTGGGAAGACACAAACACATTAATTAACGACAGGTGTAGTGATTCTGCCACTTACCTTCTCTGACTCCGCCCTCCTATCACAGCCCGATGCTTGACCACGCCCCCGCTGCCACAATCATATAGAGGGGCATGTTCTGTTCTATGCACTTTTCTTGTATCTGACGTAGTGAAAATATCATGTCTACAGTACCCCTGCCAGCACGGAAACCACATTGAGCCTCAGGTAGGAATTGCTCTACATGTTTGGAAAGCCTGTCTAGCAGAAGGCGGGCAAATACTTTTCCTGGGATGGACAGCAGGGAGATGCCACGATAGTTGTCTCAGATTTTCCTGTCGCCTTTTTTGAAGATGGTAACCAGTTGTGCATCCTTCCAATCTTGTGGGATTTCTCCTTTTTGCCAGGCTTCTACGATGTTGTACAAAGACGTTAGCAGTTGTTGGCCACCTAATTTAATAACCTCAGAGTGTAGACCATCAGAGCCCGGTGATTTACCATCGCAAAGATTGTTAACGGCCTTTTTTACCTCTGTCAAGTCAGGGCATTCGTCCATCCAGGACTGAGCTGGGTGCTGATTAATGTGGTCAGTGATGTTAGGGTCTGTGGTATTAGTGTGGTTGAACAGATTATGAAAGTGTGATGTCCATCTTTGGGGTAGTTCGTATTGTTGTGTAAGGAGAGTATTGTTGTCAGTATCAAGTAGATAATCAGGGTGGTTCACTCTAGGACCCCAGATGGCCCTCATATTATGGTAAAAGCCTTTCATATCATTTGTGTCAGCCAGCATCTGTAGCTCAGCAGCTTTGTTCCTCCACCACTCATTTTTTAACTGCCTGCATCTGTGTTGAAGGAGATTATTATGTAGCCTGTAGTTAGCTTTGCTGGATCTAGTCGTTCTGTTTAGCATAACTGCTCGTGCTTGGTTTCTGTTTATTAAGAGGACTTGAAGTTCAGTTGAATTTTCATCAAACCAATCTTTGTTTTCTTTTCATGGTCCTGAGTTTTTGTTTAGATGTTTTGTATACAACTGATTTAAAAGAGGACCAGCGTTCTTCTATTGAACCTGCAGGTGAGACATTCCGGAGTTTATCATTCAGTGCTTCTTCCAAGTCTGCCTGGATCTTTCCATCTTTGATTTTATTGATGTTCAGCTTCTTGTTAGGCTGCCTCGATTTGCTTATTTTCTTTCGGACAAGGAATTTGGTGCAAGATTTTATCATTATGTGATCAGTGTTACAATTGGCTCCTCTCATTGCCCTGGTGTCAAGGAAGTCTTTAATATCACGTTGACGGGTTATGATGTAATCGATGAGATGCCAGTGATGGGATCTTGGGTGCATCCAGGAGTTCTTGTGGGCGGGTTTGTGTTTGAAAAAGGGGTTGGTGATTGCGAGTTGATGTTCACTGCATAGAGACAGTAGGCGCTCACCATTTGCATTGACTTTACCTGTGCTAAATTTCCCAAGAACACCAGTCCAGGTTGAGTGATCTTGACCTGTTCTTGCATTGAAATCACCCATTAGGATTATTTTGTCAGAGCTGGGAATGCTGCTGAGTGTTTGATTTAGCCGGTCGTAGAAGCAGTTAATGCTTTCAAGACTGTTGGTCATAGTTGGTGCATAAATGGCTATGATGGTACAGTATCTTTCGAGTTTTAGTGGAAGTCTGAGAGTCATCATCTGATCGTTTATAGGTTTGGGGCCTTCGCTGCTCTTAGATGCTAGGTCATTCCTAATTGCAAAGGCTACAACTGACTCACTTTTTTCCCTTGAAGGCTTTCCACTCCAATGGAAGGTATAGTCATGCTCTTTAATGCTACCACTTTCTGCAAAGCGGACTTCACTTAGTGCTGCAATGTCAATTTTGTATCTTGAAAGTTCCCGTGCTATGATAGCACTTCTTCTTTCTGGTCTATAGGAGTGCTCTTTGTCGAGCATAGTGCGAATATTCCATGAAGCGAGATTTAAATTCATATTTTGTTGGACCTTTTTATCCTGGGCGACGTTTGGCCAGTATTGGCCCTTTTCCACTACCCTTTTTCAGCTCACTTCAGCCCGACACGGCTCGCGTTTCGACTACCTCAGAGCAGCACGACTCAGCTCGCTTCAGCCCTACTCAGCACCCAAAACTCGCACGGTTTTGGAGTAGGGCTGAAGCGAGCCAAACCGAGCCGAGTGGGGCTAGGGGCGTGAGGAGACACTCCCCTGTGCACTGATTGGTGAGGAGGAGTGTCCTCACATGCCCACACACGCCCCGCGAGCATGCTGGGATCTGTAAACACCGTAAACCCGGAAGAAGAAGAATTACAACGAAGAAGATGATGATCAGAAAACTAGATGTCGGTGACAACAAGCCACAGCACCAAGACCAGCAACACTAACGACTCCATGTCCTCCATGTTTATTGTTTACTATCCAGGTCGTGAGACTAATGCTTAAAAGGTCACTGATGTCACTGTTTGCGCCGCCTAACGACATCACGTGATGTCCACCCACTTTCGCTAACTCCACCCAATGTGTCCACCCACTTCCAGCCAGCACGGTTCAGCGCGGTTGTAGTCGAAATGCAACTCCAACAGCCCCACTCAGCTCGACTCAGCACGGCACAGCTCAGCCCAACTCAGCCGCGTTGGTAGTGGAAAGGCGGCATATGAGACTTTATTAGTACAAGATTTCATAGGAGAACAATAGATTGCTAGCAAACAGAAATTTGTAAGGCTACTGTGAGTTTTGCCAGTTGTCATGGCAGCCCTCTCCACTGAGGGGTGAACCTAGAACTGGCAAGGGTGAACCAAGACAAGTTCATACACCCAACAGTCGCAGTGACAGTCCGAAAATACCGCAAAGTATGCAAGTATCACGCCCTTACAGAGTGTCATGTGTCTGGCTTTTCTGTCTGCGTTTTGTCCGTTTTGTTTTTCATCCCATATCGGTTTCCGATGAAGGTGTTTGAAGTTGTGGTCATCCTTGGTCTGACCTCTACCTTTCGACCTGTTCAGCAAGGGTGGCCCTACCAGGAGCAAAGATGCTCCAGCTGACATAGCTCAAAAAGGTCTCTGAGGTGTGCAAACTACTCCACCACGATAAGGTGATGACCAGTAGGAGTAGGTGTGTGTGTATATGTATATCAGGGGCGATTTCTCAGAGACAACAAGGGAAGCCGAGCTTCCCCTAAAATTCTCTCCCCAAACTGCGGCGTCTACGACGTTTCTCATTAAAACAATAACTTGCATAACATAATATATGCCCAAGATTGTATTTATGTTCATAACTATCCTGTAACTTATTTGAGTGATGTCTGACGAACTTGCAGTTCGCTACGAGAATCACCTTTGCTGCCAGGCTGTAACCTTTCTTATTTCAATGGGCTCTATGGACTGGCAGCAGTGTTGCCAGATTGGGCAGTTTTAAGTGCATTTTGGCGGGTTTTGAACATATTTTGGGATGGAAAACGTCAGCAGTATCTGGCAACACTGACTGGCAGCCGGGTATCCGTTGCAGTCTACGAGACGGCTCTGAACAGCCAATTTCGGCTAGTTGTTATTGGTTAAAATCAACAAAATCTTCACTTCCAGGGAAGCCGGGCTTCTCTGGGACTAAACGAGACAGTGGGAGGGACAAGAAGCCGGGCTGATAAAGGATTATTGGAGGTAGTGTTTGAAAGACATGAGGAGGGCGGTACTTCAGCGAGGAACACGGAAGTATGATCAGTCAGTCCCTAGCGGATGTCGAGAAAGTGTAGTCGTGTGCCAAAGTGCTGTCCGAATTTCTTTTCATATAAACGTTTCTTCTCATTTATGTCTCTGTACATTACTCTGTAAATAAATGTAAATATTACTCGTTGTGCTCCGTTAACTTTCATCCATTCTATCAGTTTGATCATTCGTGAATTCACTCGTTTATTTCATTTGTAGTTCAATGTGGTTGTAGGCTAGCTTGAGCCTTATTGGGATCTGCAGTGCTAGCTGCTAACAGAAATTGGTAAAGTCTCTGGAAAGCACAACCAGCTGGTATGACAGGGTCACAGACCATTTTCTGGAAAAGGAGCGGAGGGCAGAATTTGTGTATAAATAGTGTTCATGTTCATGAATCTGAAGTGTGTATATTGTTCAGTAATGTTAAGAGAATGGTGGGCTCTGTGTTATAGGTTATACCAGGGTATAATATTCAAGGTTCTGTGTGTTGCATAGCCTACCTGGTTATGAATTTCCAGACTGTGTTGCAGAAGATGTTCAAGGATGTGTTGCACAGCTGGGTGTTGTGTTAAAGACTCTGTGTTGCATATCAGGGTATGATGTTCAAGGCTCTTCGTTGAATAGCCAGTGATTTTTGGATGTTTGATATTTTTGATTAAGGATATGAGGCACTAGCCTGGCAAGCCAGACTATAACATGAAATGTACAAGCAAAAATACTTTCTGCCACTAGGTAGGGTTGTCTAGTTCACTGTCCTAATGGGGCATACCTTTCTATGCTTTGATATCCAGCATAAAATGGGCTTCCCCTGTTTTAAAAACCAGCAGCCGCCACTGGTGTGTGTGTGTGTGTGTATATGTGTGTGTGTGTGTGTATGTGTGTGTGTATATATATATATATATATATATATATATATATATATATATATATATATATATAAATCTCCTTCTCACCCCTGGCGGG
>NC_083596.1:32201213-32206213 GCF_027579695.1 Neoarius graeffei
AACGAACACACACACACACACAGTGTTCTCCCCAGGATCAAAATAAAGCCCTAACTTTTGGGTGGCCCGCAGGGCCATGCGTTGCACCAAAGTTTAATTGCATGCAGGTGTTTGGGGGGGGGGGGGGGGGTTCAGGGAGCCTCTCCTGGAAAATTTTGAAAAAAGGGAGCCAATTTGATGACTTTTAGGAGCATTTTATGGTGGTACTGACAGTCACTTTTTATTGTTAACATGGTTGAACGTAGTGATTAACCCCAAAATGAAAAAAGAAGTGATAAAACCTGCAGCCCCAGGGCAAAGCCAAAAATGATTTTGCCAATTTTCAGAGGGGATTGGTGGCCTTAGGATGAATATTTAGTTTTCACCTTCTTGTTACTATTAATATGGGGGGGAGACTTCATGAGAACACCATGTATTCACAAAAAACAATGTCAGGTAAACAATAAGACATTTCAACATGATCATGAAATGAAAGATGTGCAATAATCACATCACATTTCAGAAAGCTTTCACCACAAAACTACATATGCATGTCACTTCATAGGAAAACAAGAAACAATTTATGTTGCCACCAAGTCATTTCTAAATCAAGGTTTTAACTCCGTAAACGTGCACGTGTTTGCAGTTTATTGCAGCAGAGTTTGAGGTTTATTTTGCCCTTTATTAAATGAAAGAGTAAATAAGTATATAATTACAAAATATTATCTGAATATAACACTACAAGCTGAGTAATTTTAATATTCTCTCCTGTGTATTACACATTTATAAAATATTTATTCATTAGCTTTTATAACATCAAATAATTAGAAAGATAATATAAAAGGAATATAAAATTAGTGAATTACTCAAAGTAATGCCATCACCAAAAATCCCAAAACCATTATGACAATGATATATTAACAACTTCTAATTATATAGTTATAGATTTATACATTTATGTGCTTATTTTTTTTTTCCCCATCGCCAACACAGACTAGCCCGGCTACTACTGTAACAATAATTAACATACCAAACACAGCATGCAAAGTTCCTGTTGAAAAAAATATTTGGCTATACATTTATGATGATAAATCTGTGGGACAGTTCAAAATAAGCTATTTTACTTAGCAACTTTGTAAATAGATCTAGTTGAGCTTAGATTAACCAAAACAAAGCACGTTTAACTTTTTTCAAACATGATAAAATATAAAAATATACCTTCTCACTAGGGCTGCTCGATATTGGAAAAAATCAATATCACGATTTTTTCAGTAAATATCGATATCGCGATTTTTAAAACGATATTTATACACCTTTTTTTAAAGCCCTGATCATCAACACCTGAGGCACCGGGCCACATTTTTATAGTACAGGCCTCATAGGCTACCTGTCAACCCTTCCCGTTGTACCCTGAAACGCCTTTTACTTAAACTATTTACTGTGCAAGCGCGTACTTTGCATAGGTCCTATCGCCTGCACAAGGCTCACGTTCTCCTCACTCAACATTTCCGATCACAGAGGATGGAGCCAGCGCTGGTATTACCAGTGATTACTGCGTAACGTCCACACTGGCTCGTAGCCAGCCAAGGATAAAATCTCTCTTTCACACACACACACACACACACACACACACACACACACACACACTACAACGTAAGCTTGTGTGTTGTTAAGACACCAACATTAAAACACGCACACACACGGACTGGCCATTGGGAGTAGCGGGAGTTTGTGGGCCGGCGGAGAAAAAAAAAAAAAGTTGCGCGCTGGCCTTTAATATGATAAGCAATGTTAACAGTTTCTTTAAGAAACTGTTAACATTGCTTATATTAAAGGCCAGCGCGCAACTGTAATAAACAATGTTAACAGTTTCTTAAAGAAATTGTTAACATTGCTTATCATATTAAAGGCCAGCGCGCAACTGTTTTGTTTTTTTCTCCGCCGGCCCACACTGAACCACCGGGAAAACTCCCGCTACTCCCGATGGCCAGTCCGTGTGTGAACATATAGAGACAAGTCCTTAAGAATTAACATACATGAAAATAGCTCAGCGGCATGTAAACATTCCCTGAAAGTGTAGGTGGCACTGCGGCTAGATGCTACGTGAAATGGCACAAGGCAAACACCATGCTTCGCTCAGTCAACAGACAAAATCCACGAACCCAGTAGTACTCCTACTACTGTGGGTTAGTGTTCTGTGGCCAAAAACACCCTATGCACAGTCATTCCAAAACATCCCCACTAGTTGCAGGTTACGTCTCAAATACAGATATGCGTTGTGGATTAAGCGATCTATTTTCAAGCATCAGGCTTCTCTTCCTTCATCTTCCAAATGTGGACTCCGCTATCTTTTTGGCATGTCAGCATTGAAATACCATTTGCAGAGATATTTCACTCGCCATTAAGAAAAGTAAAAGCAACACATGATTAGGGCTACATGATTAGCAGGGGGACACCGTTTTAAGCGCACGGAATTTTAAAAACAATGTAATTACATCTGAGTCCGTCTACATCGCGCAATAAACCCGTCCTTAGCAGAACCTACTTCAAAGCATGATGCTAGCTGCAGATGCACAAGTCAAAATCAAATGAACCCAAGTAAACATGCCGCGGCGGGCAACATTAATAACCAAATTGCCTTACCTTAAAACGCTGCCTTGACCACAGGACGACTCGCAATTATTCCACTTAAATCCACACGGTTTAACACATCTAACACAGCTAGCAAGCTGGATATGTGCTAATATTGTTGTGCTTGTTTTCTTCCGTAGATGCCATTTTTACATTACCCAGTCCCACATCCAAAAATATGACGTAAATATATGTTAATTGTATTATTATAACTATTAGCAAGCAAATCAAACAACATATTAAGAAATCAATATATCAAATCACCCGACACGTATGAAAACAGAAGAACTGATTTTTTACTGTTGCGGAGATATCGCGGGAGTAGAATGGATGACGTATGCAAGGCTACGGTGTGCCTTAGGGGACAGAAGGGTTCGTTTTACCTTACTGTCACGTCAATGTTATTGTTGTTTTATTGCCATTGTAGAAATATTGTGCACGTCCCTTTCGACAAATGACAAAAAATCGTTTCATATCGATATTATGAATTTTGATATCGTTTGACACCAATATCGATATCGTGATAAAAATACGATATATTGCACAGCTCTACTTCTCACTGATAAGTCTGTGCTGCAAACGTGGTCAAGAGTGATCCTGATGATGATCTCACTTTTTCAAGATCTTTGTGAGACTTTCTTCACATGTGAAGCTCAACAACTCGACGGTCTTGGTGTTTGTAACTGATCCTCCTGTTGCAAACAGTGTATTGGAAATGGTGCTTGCTCACTGAATCAGTGATAATGCATGAATAGACTTTGGTCCAGTTGGAATTAAACTTTGTATCATACTTAGCTGCACCTTGATACTTGGAAATTTTCTGTTTTTTAGAACTTGGAGGGCCCTTTGATCCAGAATCGCTGCCACTAATTTTCGCCAGGTACGTGTTTCCTGCTAGTAACGTGGAAACGATGAAGACAAAGTAAAACGCAATTTTATTGGTCGACTTCCTGCAGTCAACCACTCACTCATGAATGTCCTTTCACTGTGTGATTCAGTGCAAAAAATCGTGAGAGTTGATGGGAGTTTTCAGCGATTGTCGGAGAAAAAAAAAGTGTGTCGGCAAATTTAAAGCGTGTTGGCATGAAATTAAAGCGTGTCGCCCCGACATGCAAAAGCACTCTGGGGAGAATGCTGATATATGGTTGGTAGTATCAGGATGGTGCTTGGATCTGCTAGTCTTTATTGAAATGAAAGTCTTTCTGATCAGCAGCTGAGGATGCTTTGAGAACAGGCCAAACAGCTGATTTGGATGCACTTAGAGCATTTTTCAGAAGCCGTTCTCTTTAAGCTCATGGATGATGGCCAGCACCCCATTTCAGCTTCTGATTTGATGGGGCACTGTCTTAAAAATGGAGAGGCACTGTCTTTAAAAATGAAGGTGCACTGCCTTTGAACTTAACTGTTTCTATGTGAAGAAGTCCTGTTTCATTCATTAGTTTAGTTCGGATTGGATGATCATTGAACACAGGAGCTTATGTTTCCACACTGCTCAGCTACAATGAGAATTGTTTGTTCTTTCGGAAATCCATGAACTCGGCAGTGTCAATTATAATGTCCATTCCCAAAAGATTACCAGTGACTTTATCTTGCCACACATGGGTATGCATTGTGCTGGGACCAATAGTCAAGGGAAGTAAGTCAGTCTTAAAATCATGTGCTGTCAGCTTCCATGGCTAGAATTTTCTTTGGTCAGGGGAAGTGCATGTGTCTTGTCCACAGTGGCTACCTGTAGTCTAGTGTGCAATAGAAAGTCAAATGATGTTTGCTGAATTCCCAGTAGAACTGTTAAATACAAGCTGCCACCTTTTTGTTTGCTGACAGAAGTGCTAGCTTGCAGAGAGTGGTGTTCTAAAAATTTGTCAAGAAGTTGGTCCAGAGTCCAGTAGGTGGTGTTGAGTGCCTCCAGGAAGAGACCAGAACTGTTCCACCATGTTGTCAGCCGGGGACACACTGGTTGCAGCACAGCTTTCATTTGCTTTCTTTTTTTCTGTATTATCTGGCTCAATGCTAAGGCTTTTCACAGTAATGGCAGGTTATGGCTCTCTTTTGTGTGCATGGCTCGCTTCTCTTTCTATTGGTGTTTTCCTTCATTCTCACCTCATTGGCAGGGAGGTGGATACTAGCATGACTCGGTATTTACCCTTCTTGGCTGCTTCTCCTTCCTCTGCAGCCAGATTGACATGAAGGTTCATTGTGCTCATTCTGAGTTTGAGCAGCTCCTTGTTACCTTGAACAGATTTTCTAAAGGGGTCACGCAGCCCATCTAGATACTTTTCTGATCAGAAGGATAGGTCAGGAGTCATCCATCTATCGGTCACTTTTTAGCATGTTACTGTGTGTAATCTTAAATGGACTCATTTAGTTTCCATGAACAGGCTGTTCCTAAT